>NC_137509.1:9750000-9857500 GCF_041902795.1 Electrophorus electricus
TTCTGTATGTTAATATACTTCTATTGATGTTTCATCACTTTTTCCGGGATACATGTTGCTGTTTAGAATCCAATGAAAAGTCTTACACAAATATATAATTCATTGTGCACACACACTCACACTCACACACACACACACACACACACACACACACACACACACACACACACACACACACACACAGACACACACACACACAGAAAAACATTTACGTCTTATTAGCAACCCAAACTGTGTTCACTGGAGAAACATTTTACATGTTTATGACACCCTAATTTCCCAGAGCTCTTTTTGCTGTGCACTTGCTGTAGAAAATAATATGACTTGACAATTCTTTAGCCCTGCAGTTCAGCTGTAAAATAACCATACCATGAAAAGTTGGGTTGAGAAAAGTTAATCGTCTTTGACATCCGGCTGCTTCTCCACTTCCAAACACTCTACACAGAAGTGGTTGCACGGGAGTTGGGGAGTTCAAGTAATGTATGTACGCGCGCGCGCGTGTGTGTGTGTGTGTGTGTGTGTGTGTGTGTGTGTGCATGCATGTAGAGAAATGGAACCACATTACCAGTATACTGCAGTAGGGGAGAATACGACTGTGATTTGCGTCTAAAGTGCCTGCTGTTTTTTCACTGTCTGACAGACCTGCTTTTTCAGGTCAGAACAGAAAAGCACTCAGATCATTATTAGAACACAATTTACAAAACGCTGGCATTAATGGTGCAGTGGACCATTAGAGATGTGTTCAGCACGTCTTCTGCTTCCTCTGTGAGGGAAAGAGAGAGAGAGTGAGAGAGAGAGAGAGAGAGAGAGAGAGAGAGATCAGTAAAGAAGAAAGCTTTACTGGAATACTTGATGAAGAGAAATGCTGTTAGTGTGAAGTGACACAGTACAAGCTTTGAGCAAGAGGTAAAGCAAGAAGAGGCAGGTAGACTGGCTCCACTCTGGAATAAAACCATGTTTAAAAGGTAATGAAGAAGTTTTGTCAAAATGGTTAGACATATGTACCTCTTGGCTTCTTACTAAACATTTCTGTCTGTTTTATGTGGCAAATTACAATGACATGCTGAAATATAGTTTTAATAATAATACTGTCATATAATAATAATAGTAATACTGTTTTCACTTATTCAGGCGTTATACTTACTTAAAAGTGGTATTTGCAAGGTGTTTGAAGGTGACAATTGAGTCAGCATAGTTCAAAGTGACATTATAAGCTGATCAACAAATCTGTATTCAATAAATTACTCATTAACTTCACCTAATACAATTGCAGCACAAAGTCCGCATCTCTCTCAGGGCAGTCCGGTAAGCGCCACACAATGTGACGATGCGCTCGTAGACACACAAAAGGTGTGGATACACAAAAACAGATGAGCTTACAAACACATAAGGCTCAGTAACGCAGTGCCCGCTAGCAGCGCAAGTGCTGGAGGCATATCCTTGGCCCCACTGGACACGCAGGGGTGCACGTCTGCCCCGGCTCTGAACGTGCTACTCCCCCTAATGATCCTCCTTTTGACAACTGCTCTAGGTGTGCCTTAGAGGCAGTTCACCTCTGGGGCTTTGGGCGGACCCATCCCGTATTCCTGGTATTTCCGTGGAATAGGAAGAACTTGGGCCTTTCCCTCACAAGCCTGTGACCTAGCCGGCTCCACCAAACCACCTTCACCGCGGCCCCTGTGGAGCCCCTCGGCTCTCCACAGTCCTGGCTTGGTAGCTCTAGGAACCCTCCGAGAAATTCCAAGGGGTGTTCCACTCCCCCTCCGGAGTGGCCGCAAACACCGGTCGTGGTCCTCTCCCCGATGTCCAGGGATCCCGGCAGCAGCTTGGGATGTTCTTAGGTACAACTCTGTAGGAAGTCTGTTTCCCATCGATGGAGTTGGCGTCCTGTGGTGGTTGCTCATTCTGTAATGGCCTGGGTGCCGCAGGGCGTGGAGCAGGACATACAGACTCTCTCGACTTTGACAGATGTTTATTGACACATAACATAAACGGTTAACATGAACACGAATGACGACAACACGAACATATAGGGTTAACATAAATACACATGTGACTAGCAACATAAACAAACAATGACCAACACTGATGCAAACACCAACAGGGGTTTAAATACACAGACACACAACATTAAACGAGGTGCATGTGTGCGCCGTCATGGGGGCGTGGTTACAAACAATACAACGTGACTTCCACTGCATGCGGCGGGCCGTAGCACGTGACCAGTGGCAAGGGGTGCATTCCTTGACACAGATGTCAGTTAAAATAATGTTCATTGTGTTCTTTATGTTCCTACAATATCCATCTTCATGTCTTCAGTTTCTTTTCCAGATATTAAAGTCAAGGTATGAGCCTGCCTAATATTTAATAAGATATATATATATATATATATATATATATATATATATATATATATATATATATATATACTATTTTTAATATAGATTTCATAAATGCAAAACAGTGTTCCAAAGAGCTGTACAGACAGCAGAGAGACAGACAGACAGACAGACAGACAGACAGGAATAGCAATGAATAGTAATGAATAACAGCAGTTGAGGGACATAAAAAGAGATAGTGGGAAAAATAAAAAGAAAGAAAGATAGAATGAGAAATGGGCAGGCAGGGGATGTTGAATATTATTAGCCATAGGCAATGGGTTTCCTCTCATGGATTAGTCTTTAGTTCTTTAGTTCTGACTGACAGACAACTAGTTGAAATGCTAACTAGTGCAATACTTGAAAACCATTCAGCCTTTTATAACGTTCGTCATAAATGCGACCATGTGCACTGCATTGTAATGTAAATTGTTTGTTGATAAATGAATGCATTAACCATAAACAGAAGGCTTCCATACTAAATACACACTTATTCGAAAGTGCAGAGACCTCCACAAATGCTCCCCGTCCGAACGCCCACAGACACACACACAGAGACTCACGCGCAAGTGCGCAAACAGCTGGGCCACCCAGCAGAGGTCTCACTGAGGCTCCCTTGGCGCCTTTGTTGTGTTGATGTGTGTGCCAGGTGGTGTAGGGCTGGGCTACGTCACCTCCATGAAATCTCACATCTCTCCAGTCTGCAGCTGAGCTGCCACCACAGAGCTGAACCATTTCAGACCCCCCCCCCCCCACCATCATCCGGTTCCTGGACCCCCTGTGTGCTCTCGGAGGAAATGAGTGCTCAGGCCGAATCTGCATTTTCAAGGGCTTTCGAAGGATGCGCATGTTTGGGTGTGTGTGTTGTGTGTGCGATTACACGCATGACCCAAAACAAGAGGGAGGATGGAGATGGAAGATGGAGAGAGGATGGAGAGGAGCCGCCTTTGCGTGGGGTGTCTGCACCAGTCTGCATCAGTGTGTAGACCTGACTCGCAAATATGTTTGCGATGTTGGTGTTTTGGGCTCCCTTGCCAGGCCAGCTGTCTCTGCAGCTGCCTCTTAATCAAAAATACTCCAAATAATCATACATACTCTTAAGGGTGGTGGTAATGCAGTAATGTGTGTGGCCTTCTGTTTGGCGACATGCCTCGCTGTCCAACGGTGATGCCAACTGCCTGTGACAGTGTTGGCTTCTCCCTGGCCAAAGCACAGAGAGGGGGAAAGATGCAGGCCCACATCCAGCGCTAAAGCGCCTTTTACACAGCACAGGAGATTGAACGCTGAACGGTTATCTCGGTAGTCTACAGGAAGAGACATATAAACGGAAATATTTATGCCATTATATATATATATATATATATATATATATATATATATATATATATATATATATATATATATATATGCTTTTGTATATATTTTTAGATTTTGACAAGATAAAAGAATGTTTTCACACATGATGGCAAGATGTTGTCTGAATCTCTGTCCTGCATAAGTACAACTGAATAGGGACATACCTTCAGTGCAATCATTTTCACTGAATGTTCAGTCATATTAAATGTGTACATTAAGGATATGATCCTGGGACTTCCTGAAAAGGGACTGTGTAAAAAGCAGTCAGTGTATGAGAGACATCTAACCAGCCTGGAGAGAATTAGGAAAGACAACCGTCTGACAAGAGGAAGAACGAGAAACAACAGTTTCTCTGGTTTCAAGGCCCAGCCATCTTGCATTTAGCACAGAATAGAAATGGGTGTAGTGAATGACAGGACATTCTTCCCCT
Organism: Electrophorus electricus; assembly: GCF_041902795.1. Classification (NCBI taxonomy): domain Eukaryota; kingdom Metazoa; phylum Chordata; class Actinopteri; order Gymnotiformes; family Gymnotidae; genus Electrophorus; species Electrophorus electricus. The sequence continues at coordinate 9,754,165 of NC_137509.1, forward strand.
AGCACCCCAGAGCAGGAAGCAATGGCACAGAGCAGATCGTCCATTTTCAGATAGTGGCATGGTGCTACAACACCTCAGGGCCAAGGAAAGAGCCAGACATGTTGTCTTATTTTGAAGGTTCCCCATCACTCTCCACTCTCTGGTTGTATTCAGACAACTGAAGTTCATCATTGTTTCTTTCTTTCTCTCTCTCTCTCTCTCTCTCTCTCTCTCTCTCTCTCTCTCTCTCTCTCTCTCCCTCCCCATACACGTGTGGACGCTCCATTCATCTGTTGTTTTCCACATGAAATAACAGACCATGGTGGCCACGGACTGTGTTCACTTTAATTTGCCCACCGGAAATCATTTGGCCTGGAACCCGACTCTGCAGCCAAGACCTCCGATTCCTTCCTCCAAAGGGATGAGGAACATGACGAGGCTTTCCAACCCCCCCCCCCCCCACCATGCCCCGTGTGAGGAGCGTCCAGAATACCCCTGACTTCCCCCGTTCTGCCTAAAAAAACCCATCACTTCATGCCGCCCTTAGCCCTAGGCTAAACGCGCCTCTCCCCAAGGCCAACCGTTAGGCCAAAAGAGCCACACAAGCAGCAAATCTGATAAAAAAAACAAGCCATCCCAATGTCCTGGCGGCGGCCTTTGGCCACTCTCCGCATGGCTGAGAGGGCACTTGTGCGCACACCCCGCAGTCACGACCTATCACACAGTGAGCCATCAGACGGAAACAGATGGAGGCGCTGACATTTGCTACACTAATCCAGCAGCGCAAGTCTCTTCCATTAATGCCCATTTGTCCGCCTTATTCTTCCTGTTGCTCCAAATCCACCGCACCATGCTTTTGTGTGTGTGTGTGTGTGTGTGTGTGTGTGTGTGTGTGTGTGTGTGCGTGCCAAAAGGACACACTCTGGATTGTCATCAGTTGATCCCTGCTTGCTTTGAATCCCACAGAATGGCTGGTACTGCCTATGCCAGTGCTCATGCTAGTTTGCCTTGTCTGAGACTCTGATTTTGACAGTTGTCTTGGGGGGTACAAGCTGGAGATGAATAGCGTTTAAGCCATTGGAAAGCCATAATCCGCCCCCTGATCAAGTATGTGCTATGGTCCTGTGCCACACACAATGAGAAAAAAATGAGTAACACATTACTGTAATCCTTCACCAAAGCTGTCCACTTCAACTTGATGAAGTCAGGGATCATTTTTGATCTTCAAGATGTCTGTCATCATGGATATCAATGGTTTTAAATTTACCAGCCTTTCCCTACTCGGAATAAATATTTCAATTTTCTATGAACATGGACTTGCATTTATATTTGTCATGTTTTGGTTGGTTGGTAGTCATCTTGGGCATGACGGACTGCCTCCTAGGCTATCGAAATCACTTTCTCCAACCTCCCCCTCTCTCTGTCTGTCTCCCTCTCACAATATTTCACTTGTACATTTTTTCTCTCATTATACCAACCCCGCACTATTTGTGTATTAGCTAATCATTATGTGTCTCTAAGGTAATGATGTTTGTCTTTAGATCCATTAAATTCCCTTCTCATCTCCTGAGTTTTGTTGAGGATGTAGGTGGCATTTGAAGGCCGGACAGCTGTTATCAGCCCTGGCCACACCAGTTGGTCTCAATGCGGCAGAGTTTTTGAAAATAAGATTTCCTACTGCCAAATGCATGGCTATATATGGACTTGCGGGATGGGGACAGCATGTGATTTTAAGTGCTATTTACTCAGAAAAAGAAGTAAATCCCTCAGCATAATGAGCTGTCAAATTCAGCTGGCAGTGAAGTGATGCGTCACAGAGTTCTCACTCAGTTCATAGGCAGATTTGTGACACGCCATGTGTGTGTATGTGCAGATGTGCGTGAGTGTGACTGAGAACATGTGTGGAGTATGTGTGCGTGATGCCCGTGTGTGTAAACACATCATGTTTGACTGACTGTATTTCAGTGTGTTCAGAGTCACACCTAGCTCATGTTATTTAAACATCCATCATGTTGCCGAACATAAAATGTCGACAATCCAAATCTTCTCAAACCTATTTATTTATTTAGGCAAATCTGATATAATAAGCTGTCCAAAGCATTTCTCCAGGTGGAAAAAAGGCTTCCCTACAGAAGTAACTTCATCTACCCCCTCTCTTTTGGTCATGCTCTTTCAGACTGTTATTGACATTACTTAAAGCTGGTGACTTCAAACACACCCAGAGAGGCTTTTGAGCAGAACTGAAATTGAGTTGACCCACTGAGAGCAGGGCAGAATAAATGAAACACCCTTTCAGTCCGTCCCCATCAATGTCAAGATTTGCTAATTAAACACATCACTCTGCGGACATGTATGCCATCGGTTCCACTTTAATTTCTGTAGTTTGAAGGGGTTGGCAGGCGGCAGTTGTGAACTGGACTACTGCGCTGTCCACGCGTGGATGAAGCAGACTAGGAGCATTATTGCAGTGAATGGTACTTAGACTGCTCCTCGTGAGCAGTGATGGGTGCTCCTAGTGGAAGGGCTACTTTTTATATGTTCATTTGTCTATCTGGAAGGCTATCAATATGTGTGTGGGGGTGAGGGGTTGGGGCTTCTTTGCTGTTACTGAGAAAAGATTATTGTGGCTGCCTTTGGTGGGTAGCTTTCTGGACAAATGTAAACCCTACCCTTAGACAATGAAATATTTAAAATAGAGTAATTCAGTTGACAACTACCCATAATATGTGAAAGCTGTTCACATGCTCCATCCAGTGTGAAGTCGGGATGACCACTGTTCATTTATAAAAACTTTATCAAACTTGATCTAAACCAGTAAACCAGCATACCTGTTAAACACACATAAGTCTCCAACAAACTGCTGTTTCTGCTCAGCCATAGAACAGGATTTCAATAATTAGGATAAAAGGCCATGGAAGGAAAAGATGACGGAGAGGTCTTTAGAGCTGGGACCTCTGGAGTTTTATATGGCCATGAATCATCCAGAATTAATTTAGGAGATGATAATAATAATAATTATTGTTGTTGTTATTGATGTTGTTATTAATGAAAGATAGTTGTAATCAGGTCTTACCAGGTAAAATGTTACAGAACCACACACACACACACAAATAGGGAGAGGGACAGCAGTACATTAAGGGTAGCTATTAGGTTCTGAACAGTGCATTCTGGGTAGTGACTGAAAGGTTCTCAAGAACTGGGAGAGCCTTCTGAGAAATAAAAACTCAAGAAAAGACTCAAGAACTCAAAAACTCAAGAAAAAGGGAAAAAATGAAAGAGGAAGAAGGGAATTTTTTCAGCTGAGGGTGATTGTACTTGTGCTATAAGACAAAATGTGCTGGAATATTAACTTGCTAAATCTTGATCTATTAGTTCTGGTTCCTACACACATATAGCTAATGCATGGGCCACTTTCATACACCCATCATGAAAATAAGATCCTGGACATGTGCTTTCAGTGCATCAAACTGCAAAGTGTGTACATAGATTTTGCGTTTTATGGTCAATTACAGATTGGGGCTTGGACTGAAGAATCCATACTACAGAGAATCTATAGTATAGATTTTACAGCATTAATATTACCATCGGTCTGGTTAATACCAAAATAAATACATTGAAATGAATGCTCAAATATCTTATTAAAGTGTCATTGCCATGATAATTAAGAGATTCTATAGCCTACATATTTGTGACTTTAAAGTCCCAAGAAACGAGTGCTTCTTAATTAATGGATTTCATTGGTGCATCTGTAAAATACATGGTGAATAATGCAAAAGGATTTTCTATGAGCTTTTCGGCAAGCCAGAAACAATAAAGAGTACAAAATAAAACACACAAGCACAGTCTGCATGCTGGGAGGCCAATGCTTCCTCTTCTTTTTCTTTTTATTAGAATGGTATTGAAAGTATATAGATGTTGACAATTCAAACAAATAAAAATTGTAAACAAAGGCCCGTTTCATATTTTCCCAAAGTTGTCTTCTCGTTTTAATTGAAAGGAACTTAGCAAGCAAAACCAAATAGATGGCTTACTCTCTAGAGCTCTCGCCGTGGTTTCAGCAAGTGTTTTTGGCCCTTTTTCAAACTGGACTAAACTGTTAAATGGATAAATTAGTTATCCAGCTAAACTAACACACGTTTTAATAAAAAAACATACAGGTGGTACTTGAAAGTTTGTGAACCCTTTAGAAATGTTTATATTTCTGCATAAATTTGACCTAAAACTTCATCCGATTGTCACACAAGTCCTAAATGTAGATAAAGAAAACCAAATAAATTAGACAAGAATATTAAACCCTTCCATTTGTTTATTGTCAAAAATAACCCAATATCTGTAAAAGTATTTGAACCTTTGCATTCAGTATCTACTGTGACCCACTTATACAACAATAACTGCAACCAAACATTTCCAGAAATTGTTGATTATTCCTACAGATGGGCTAGGAGGAATTTTAGCTCATTCCTCCCTACAAAATAACTTCAACTCAGTTATGTTGGTGGGTTTTCTCCCTTGAACTGCTTTATTCTTCTTTAAACCAGTCTTTGGTAGAACAACTTGTGTGTTTAGGGTCGTTGTCTTGCTGCATGACTCTTGAGATTCAACTCACGGACACATGTCCTGACATTTTCCTTTAGGATTTACTGGTATAATTTGGCATTCATTATTCCATCAATGATTGCAAGCTGTCTTGGACCAGATGCAGCAAAACAGGCCCAAACCATGATAGTACTACCACCATGTTTCACAGAAGGGATGAGGTTTTTATGCTGGGATGCCGTGTTTTCCTTTCTTCAAACATAGCACTTCTCATTTAAACCAAAAAGATCTCTTTTGGCCTCATCCATCCACAAACATTGTCCAATAGTTTTCTGGCTTGTCCATGTGATCTTTAGCAAACTGCATATAGGCAGCAGTGTTGCAACCTTGCCATGCACACCACGGTTGTTCAGTGTTCTGATGCAGGGCCTTTAGCTGCTCAGACATTCACATACTTTTGCCACTTACAAATATGCAATATTAGCTCATTCTCCTGAATAAGTAAATGACAGTCTAATATTTTTGTCTCATTTGTTTGATTAGCTTCTCTTTATCTACTTTTATGACTTGTCTGACAATCTGATGAAGTTTTAGGTCAAATTTATGCAGAAATATAGAAACTTCTAATGGGTTCACAAACCCTTCAAGCACCACTGTAAGTCTTTTGTCTTTTATGTATTTTAATAATTATTGTGTTCCAGAGAATATGACATTTTATAGATTCTATGACATTCTTACTGATTCTAGATAACCAGTTTGTAGCTGCGATAATGGGTTGGTTAGCCTTGGCAATTACAATGAAGCTAATATTATTTAACTAAAGTTTAGTGAAACCAAACCTTAGCACAGAGTGGTGTTGTAGTTCTCATGTTCAATAAATGAGAACATAGTTAAATTAATTTAATCTAGAATGCCTATAGCTTGCCTAGATGCTATTACAACTGCTACAGTTAGTAACGTTTGTTTACATACCACTCTTCAGTTTAACTGCTAATTTTCAATTAAGTAATTTATTGAAATACACACACACACACACACACACACACACACACACACACACACACACACACACACACACACACGCTGCTTTATTAGGAACACCTGTTCAACTGCTTGTTAACGCAATTATCATATAACCAATCACATGCCAGCAACACAGTGCATTTAGGCATGTATACATGCTCAACACTACCTGCTGAAGTTCTTACCAAGTATCAGAATGGGGAAAAAAGGTCCCTTTGACTTTGAATGTGGCATGAAAGTTGGTGTTAGAGTGGCTGGTCTGAGTCTTTCAGAAACTGCTGATCTACTGGGATTTTCTCTCACAACCATCTGTAGGGTTTACAGGGAAACGGGAAAATGGAAAATATCCAGTGAGCAGCAGTTCTCTCTGTGAAAATGCCTTGTTGATGCCAGAGGCCGGAGGAGAATGGCCAGACTGCTTCGAGCTGATAGAAAGGCAACAGTAACTCAAATAACCAGTCGTTACAACTGAGGTATGCAGAAGAGCATCTCTGGACACACACCATGTTGAACACTGAAGTAGATGGGCTACAGCAGCAGAAAACTACACTGGGTGCCGCTCCTGTCAGCAAAGTACAAGCAACTGAGGCTATAATTTGCACAAACTCACCAACATTGGATAATAGAAGATTGGAAAAATGTTGCCTTGTCTGAAATTTTTGCTGCAACATTTGGATGGTAGGGTCAGACTTTGGCATAAACATCATGAAGGCATGCATCCATTTTGCCTTGGATCAATGGTTCAGGCTGATGGTGGTGATGTAATTGTTTGGAAGATATTTTTTGGGCCCCTTGATACCAACTGTTTAAATGCCGCAGCCTACCTGGGTATTCTTACCATGTCCATCACTTTATGACCACAATGTGCCCATCATCTGAAGGTTACTTCCAGCAGGATAATATGCCATGTCACAAAGCAAAAATCATCTCAAACTGGTTTCATGAACATGACAATAAGTTCGCTGTACTCACATGGTCTCCACTCACCAGGTCTCAATCCAACAGAGCACCTTTGGGATGTGGTGGAATTTACATTATTGATGTGCAGACAACAAATCTTTAGCAACTACTATCATGTTAATATGCACCAAAATGTCTGAAGAATGTTTCCAGCACCATGCTGAATCTATGACATGAGGAATTAGGGCAGTTCTGAATGCAGTAGGTGTACCTAATAAAGTGGCCAGCGAGTGCATATGTATGTGTATGAGTATGAGTTCCTTTGCAGAAACGGATACTTTAATTTATAAAAATTTTCATAACCCATGTTTTTTTGTTTGTGTATTCCAGGTAATATCAATCAAACTTCAGCTGTGTTTTGATTAAGTAAAAATAATGAAACAAAATACAGCTACTTACTAAATTAAACTTAAAACACAAATTTTCATTAAAGTTTTTTTTTTTTTGACAAAACGCAGATAAATCCACCCCTTATATATGTAATGGATACAAGTTTCTTTTAAATGCAATATTTAACATTCTTTAACATAAAACAAATATGTAATGCATAAAAAATTAATTAACGAGTAATATTACATTAATGAGTAATATTACACATTTATAAGAAAATCACAGCCAGTATTCAAAACCCCTAAGAATGAACCTAACCTTCACCGTGATCACAACCCCAAAGAGTGAGGTTTTCAGGAAAGAGGAAATTGTATGAGCCATGAGGACCTCCAGATGTTGACCCCAGAGATGAGTGAAGCACTTGAGTGCGAGGCACCCTAGCATGAGAGAAGTATGGTTGGGGGATGCACGAGAGACGCCTATGTGCATGAAGCACCTGTGCACACTTCCTGTTGGTTGAGATCTGTCACTACGGTTGAATAAGAGCTCTAATGCTGCCTTCAGGTCATGCTCAGCAATTCCTACTTACTAGTTCGGCGTTCATAATTACGACAAGGTATGCATTCAAGTAGTTTTTGGTCGGCAGAAAATGGACACCATGTTTAGGTGTAGAATATGCTGTGTTAAGAATGACTCAAAACAGGTTGTTTTTAAAGTGTGGTAAACAATTTCTTTGTGTGTGTGTGTGTGTGTGTGTGTGTGTGTGTGTGTGTGTGTGTGTGTGTGTGTGTGTGTGTGTCTGTGTGTGCGTGCGTGCAATTTAATAAAAGATCTCTTAAAACATATGGAAAACAAGGAAAATGATAGAGCATGTCTCTATCACAGTTACTTAAACCACTATTCCAGAGTTTAGATATATTTTAAAAAATTAAAGATAAATTTATTTTTTCAAATTGGTAGAAGCAAAATATGCAAGTTACAAATATAGAGTTTAATAAAAAAATCTCACAAACAAAGCATATGGAATCTGAAACAAGAAAACTGATCGAGCATGTCTCTATCACAGATGACGCTTGTATTCTTTAAAGCACTCTTCCAGAGTTTAGAAGTTAAAAAAAATAAAATAAAGACACATTGACTTTTTCAAATTAGTAAAAGCAAAATATGCCAGATATATACCATTTTGCTCTTTAAATATCAAAAACAAGACTTTGAAGTCAATGAGAAACTTAATAGGAAGCCAGTGCAAATTGAAAATGGTGAGCAATAAGCTTCAACTTTCCCTGGTTAAGACACAAAACACTTTACAGTAGTCTAATCTAGAATCATAGTAACATATCTACTAGTTTCTCAGCATCACTTAAGATGTTTCTTATATGGGGTTCAAATTACATCAAGGTTTATACCAAGGTCCTTAACTGTAGATTTTGCCCACACAGAAAAGCCATTGAGGTTCTTCTAGCTTCCATCAAGGTTCTTCCAACTTCCAATTCTTTTAAGAAAAGAGCAAAGAAAGTTAAGAAATAGCAACAGGTTGGTCTAGAGATCAGACTCAAAATATACAGCTGAATTCTTCAAAGTGTTCTTGTGATATTGCAAGTGTACTGCATTGCAAAGCTGCATTCTCACCAGAGATCATTCTGCAGCCCTATATTGGTTCTCCTAATTAAATAACTGCTTCATTTGCATAATAATGATGGATCATTTGAATGAACATGAGAGTGTCAAGATGAGGTTTTTATCAGACCTTCTGTCATAATACCATGGTGTTTTTACTACACACTATTATGAGGTAATACCAGTATGACTGTCAAAGCTAACTGCTGAGCTATAGTACCAAACATGGGTCCTTTCACAAGGACACCTGCCTGCTAGCTTTTTGTCCTCTCTTCCCCTCCCATCTTCCAAGCCAGTGTGCGGCAGTGCAGTTACACATTAACACTGGCAAACCCATTCCATCCATAAGGGCTATGTGAAATCCTGAGATTATGAGTACAAATGCAAATGGTGCAGCTTCAATGTGACGACTATACTGGAATTGAAATAAAAAAAAGAAATATGCAAGCGTGTAATGGAATTTATATAATGCTGCTAGACACTTGCATATTCACTATATATTTGTATTTGAGTACAATAGTTACATTAAAGTGACACTATTCCTATTTATTCCTGTTATTTTCTGTTTGTATAATAGTTTATATAGTGCCCTTCTGTGGTGTGGTCGTTTGGTAAAAGTGTCAGCAGAGGTGGGCAGAGTAGCCAAAAACTGTACTCAAGTAAAAGTACTGTTAAAGTAATTACTCAAGTAGAAGTAAAAGTAGTAATTTATATTACTTAAGTAAAAGTAAATCATCTGCAAGTAGAGTTACTTCATCTGAATTCATTTAATAACATTGGCAGATGGGTTTGACTCTCTCTTGCATCAGTATATGCAGCTCTGTCAAAATGAGAGAATTCTGGGATATATATGGATGGGGGATGATATAAACATGTACAATCTTGTACATTTGTATGAATTAAGCCAATATTTGGCCTCATGAGCATCCCTCTTCAGTGTCCAGTAGTAGTCTGCCAACATAGAAGGGACTTTCCTCAGTACCAATTTTCCATAGGCCTACTATACATAACGGTATGTGAGTATAATTGGTTCTAAACTATTTGTTCTAAGTAAACAGATGAAAGCACTTTGGAAGTTCACGTATGCTAAATAGCTGTAAATATAATGGAACAAATGAATACGGTTGATGGAGAAATTCTGAAAACATTTGGATTCAGCATGCAAAAATACATAATAGCAGATTTTATTTGCTCTAGGTCTCTCCTGCTTAGTTCATGTGTTATGATTAAAAGCTAAAGGCGGTTTTTCATATCGGCTAAATATTGTGCATATAACAAGTCACCAGCATCACATTGGATTTGATCACTTTGTGAGCAGTTCATGGGAATATTCTGAGCTCTTGCCCAATGTCACTTTACTAGACATTTTACTTTTGGTTATATTTACATTAGTCGAGCGATTAGTGAGACTGGTTAGCTAGCCAGATATCCGTGCCTAGCTAACAACTGTACCTGTATGTGTTTGAAAGAAATATTCATATGTAAAATTAATGACAAAGTAATTTTTATAACATTGAAACTTTTATAATCTTGAAAACATGCCTTAATATGTGTGCATTGCTGCACACCATGAATTCTGTTCAGCTGCTGCATTACTTTTTCTATTGCTTTACAACTTACTTTTTCTATTGCTTTACAACTACATGGCTAGTTAGCCTTTTTTTTCTCAGAATATAATTGATATTGGACCATATTTTACTTTCATATTAATAATGTACATTATGAGAGAGCATCGATTTCACACACGCCTTTGGGAAAAGGATATATTGTGAGCTACTTTTCATCAATGTAATCATTGGAGTCCTATGCCAGAAAATGTACCTGATTGCTGTTCATTATTTCGGTCTACTATCCAGCTATCCAACTTACTAAAGCAAAGTTCAGGGATTTCACCAACCCCCACACTTGACAGGTTGTGACGAAACATATAAAATGTAATAATTATTTGAAAATGTAATGGGAAACGCTGACAAATGTAATGGAGTAAAACTACATTTTTGAGTTTGCTAATGTACTCAACTAAAAGTATAAAGTACACTCTTTTAAAACAACTCTTAAAAGCACAATTTGTCCAAAAGGTTACTTAACTAAATGTAACGGAGTTAATTTAGGGCATCACTACCTACCACTGGGTTTCAGTGGTAGTGTTTTCTGAAAAAATTAATTCAACTGAAGGTTTGTTTTGAAGTCTTTTCTCTTGAACATAGAAGAAATCTGCACAAAGTTTGGATCTCTTTGCAAAATTTGACCGCTGGGCCCTTGTTACTGTTAAACAATATTCTGTTCATCTGTATGTAACCTATGCGTGACAAACATAAAAGTGTTGTCATGTTGAAATAAACTGTGCCCGTTCCACACTGGTTTCCTTGTATTTGCATTTTTACTTAATCATATTTACTCTTATCAGCTCGTACACATTTCATTCAACAATAGTTCTGTAAGTACAATTTGAGAGAACGAAGCTCCCACTAGTTTCTTTTCTTTCTTTTGATAAATATTATTTTGCTCTCCTGCTAGACTCAAAGACTCTTTCTCTGATGTCTCTCCATTGCTCTTCTGTCTTTCTCTCCGTTCCTCTGCTGTCTCTGTTAGGTTCGTTGCTGTCTCACTCAGTTTCTCTGCTGTCTCTCTCTCCATTCCTCTGCTGTCTCTGTTTCTCCACTGTCTGTCTCTCTCTGTTCCTCTGCTGTCTGTCTCTCTCCGTTCCTCTGCTGTCTCTCCGTCACCCTGCTCCGTGTGTCTCAGCCTAAGTCAGTTAAGTCGGTGAGGCTCAGGTGTTCTCCCTTGTGGCACTTGGAGATCACCACTCATTATTCTCCTCATCCATCCCCCTCCGTGCCCGCATGCCCATGCCCATGCTCAGCAGGTGTAGCTCAGCATGGAATGGCTCACCGCCACAAGTTACAGAGTCTGCCGAACCCGTTGTTCGTAACGCCAACCGTTTTTCGCTTTTCACCATCTTTTCTGGGGGAAGAGAGATGATGAGGAGAGGAGCGTCAACGAGCGTCAAAGACACAGAGAGAGACAGACAGACAGCGAGAGAGAGAGAGAGAGAGAGAGAGAGAGAGACAGCGAGAGAGAGAGAGAGAGAGACAGACAGCGAGAGAGAGAGAGAGAGAGAGACAGCGAGAGAGAGAGAGAGAGAGAGAGACAGACAGCGAGAGAGAGAGAGAGAGAGAGAGAGAGACAGACAGCGAGAGAGAGAGAGAGAGAGACAGACAGACAGCGAGAGAGAGAGAGAGAGAGAGAGAGAGAGAGAGAGAGAGAGACAGACAGCGAGAGAGAGAGAGAGAGAGAGAGAGAGAGGGAGAGAGAGAGCGAGCGTGCACGCGGGAACATTCTGTAGCTTGGCGCTGGCCTGTCCCTGGATGTCCTCCCTGACCAGCACTTCAGGTGGCAGAGCTAAAAAGTGCAGTGCCACTGATCCTGATAAGCACATTTCCCACTGCTCCCTGCGCAGCAGTCAGCACGCCGGAGGGCCGACTCTCCGCTCCCACGCTCTGCGCGAGGCCAAATCACTGGCCTCCGGCCGTTGCCATCCCGCCCCCTATCTCTGCCTCATAAAAATGACGGTGCTACCCTGCTGTTGCTATCACTCAGCACTCCCAGACCACCATCCAAAATGGCTGCCGGTTGGCTGCCTTAGCCTTGCCCGAGTCCACTGGCTGATAAAGGCTCTCTCCCTGGCTCCAGCCAGGAACACAGCCTGTCTGCTTTCCCACTTCACCTATGACTTGGCTCTGAGGCATGAAGAGGTGTCTCTTCTTTAAAGACCAGTTTTAAGTGCACAGGAGAGGTTTATTATTATTATTATTTAGATTATGTGCCCTTTTTGTGTGTGTGTGTGAGATTCACTGTAACTTGAAATTCTGATCACATTTTGTGCTAATGCAATGTATTTCTATGTATGTTGCTCACTTCTGGTGCTCCTTCTGTGAAAGAAATGGGATCTAAATCACTTTTAGTTGACCACCATATTTGTCTCACTCTACAAATTGCATCTGAAAGCCATACACAGATGGCTGGTAAAATTAATTTTGGAAAATTACATTTCATATGTAGATTGCTCTCAGTTTAATGATTGGGATTACATTTTAGTGTGTTCCTGGTGGGTGGGGGATTTGGAATGCTTACTTGCATTTTTCGAGTGCGCGTGCGTGTGTGTATGTTTATGCATAGCATTGACCGAACGGGGTTCTTACTTTACGCAGCATACTGGCATTGGCTGCAGTGAGTTTATATGCATGTGTGTGCGTGTCTGTCTGTCTGTCTCTGTGTGTGTGTGTGTGGTGTGTGTGTGTGTGCGCGCGTGTGCGTGTCTGTCTGTCTGTGCGCGTGCGTGTGTGTATGTTTATGCATAGCATTGACCGAACGGGGTTCTTACTGTACGCAGCATACTGGCATTGGCTGCAGTGAGTTTATATGTATGTGTGTGCGTGTCTGTCTGTCTGTCTGTGTGTGTGTGTGTGTGTGGTGTGTGTGTGTGTGCGCGCGTGTGCGTGTCTGTCTGTCTGTGTGTGTGTGTGTGTGTGTGCGCGCGCGTGTGCGTGTCTGTCTGTGTGTGTGTGTGTGCGTGTGTGTGTGTGCGCGTGTCTGTCTGTCTGTCTCTCACTTTCAGTTGAGAGTAAAAGCCTGTGTCCAATGGCCTGGAGCTCGTCTCCTTCCCCTGGAAGCTGTTCAGGCTAAATTACTCAGAACAGTACCTTCCTCTCCACCCCCAAACACTCCAATTTTCTGCCTCTTATGACACAGATGCAAGCTATACTTTTGGCCCACAAGCACAGCAATCTGCAAGAGAGCAGCGGTGCCAGGCAGCGAGTCCGAGAGAGAGCAATGGGAGAGGGGGAGGAGAGACGAAGAGTTGTGCAAAAGGAGGAATAGAGAAGGACATTCACATAAAACCGAAAGCAAGCGTGTGCTCAGTTCGTTAAAGACTAGCAAAAACATTTAAACAGGGTAGATGCATAAAAGTAGTGGTCTGAAAAGGAGCAGGCAGTGTGCGAGAGGTAGAGGACAAAAAAAAAAAAACACAGAAAGAGAGGGAAGGGCGAGCGTCCCTTCAGGATATCCGTACAAGCCTGTATCCGAAGGGAGGACGGTGGGGGAGGGAGTGGCGGAGGACAGGCTTGGCTCCTGTGAAATGCTCCTACCTTCCCGTGGGGTGGCAGGAACCTTGAGAGACTGGGCGTGAGGAATGGGCCGACCTCCAGCGCGGAACACTTCAACATCACTCACGCGCCTTTCTAGGTCTCCCCGAGAAAAGCACTAAGGCAGCAGTTCCTGTTTCCAAATTACATCCCAGCAGATAGTTACTGAAAACCTACCCACGATTCCCACACCGTGCCCACCTGAAATGAGGCTGTGGATGCCGAGCCAAATCACAACTGATTGCCAAAACCAGGCCTTGGCATTTTTGTAGGCTAAAATATAGGCATATGGTGCATTTCCTTTTTGTACGTATACAACCAAGAACAATTTGAAGCAGGCAGGCCTGGAGTGTCCAATCAGCATCTTTGTGTCCAGTAATCTTCTCTCCCCAAGGCAAGGTGGAGCCCAGGCCTGCTGAAGGGCTTTCAGTCCCAGCCAATATCACCCTTATTCTGTTAGGCACCAGCGGGGCATGGGAAGCCTGTAAGCACTGGAGGCAGCCCGTCAATACTATCAGCATTGGCCCATCCTACTGGCAGAGCAGGCTGAGGCAGGGGTAGGAACAGAGGCTGAGGTCGAGGCAGGGTAGGAGCAGCAGCAGGGCAGAGGCAGGGTTGACTGGGAGTTACGAAGCACAGGGCTACCCATTCGCAGCTGGCTAATATTGAATTGGAGCAGCAGGTGGAGGGGGCAGAGTGCAAGGTGCATGCTGACTGTGATCTGGGCATTTAAAGACGGGATTCATGCATAGTGTCTGCTGCCTTTGTCTCTCCACAGCATGCCCGCGGGCTGTTCGGAGTGGTCTAGTACACTCTCTTTTAGAACTGTGAGTCAAACAATTGTTGTCAAATCCTCCGTGTGCGCTGGTATGCTCTCAGCTCTTCCGAGCGGATGCCAAGTGTGCTAGCGAATTGTGCAGTACTGGTCTCTTACAGGCTTTTAAAAATATGGCCTTCCCACAGCCCTTCCCACAGCAGAAATTCAATAAAACAATAGTCTGGATCCCCCAGTCAATTAAAAAAATAATCATGAAATAAACAGATGAATCTCCTTCTGTGATGCTTGCTGTGATGAATGGTGAGACGCTTGTAATAAGTGGCTTGTTTGGGAGAGACACGGCTGCAGGATGCCATTTCCTCCCTTCGTATCCAAAGCCAAAATCTGGCAAAACATCCTTCCAGCGTGCAGGGGTGTGTGACCTTGCTGGCAGGAATGGAAAACAGGAGAGTTTCCATTCCTTTCCAATTTTCTTTTCTCTTATATATATAGTAATTAAATTATTGGTTGATATGTTGAAATATGATGACCAGTGTAAAGTGGCGATATCTGGGGGTTTGCTTTTTTACCAGTGAAGATAACACTCAGTATTTTTAGCAAGCTGGCTAGTCCAGTCTGGTGTCAGTAAAATTACAGAATACAACACTGTTCTCTTATTTCAGTAATGAGTCCACAAACTCTTTGCGGTATTGGAGAACTGTAACTGCTGATAAGATTGGAGTGTTTAGAAACATAACTGAAACAAATGAGAATATTGAAAAGCACATAACAGGAATAATTATCTTATTCACACTAGTGTTCAGGCACTGAAAACAAGACTGCAAATATGAAAAGTTGCCAGTATGAACAAAAACAAGTAAATAAATACTCTAGAAAGAAGGCCCATCTTAGCTATAGCACTTCTTCTTGTAAAGTGTTTGTTGTTTTGGTAATGCGGGCAGCATCCAACAGAAGATGCCATGGCAGTGTTGACATTTCTGGGTGTTTTAGCAGTCACATTATCTCTAGCCTTTAAGAGGAAGCCATTGACATTTATCACCCACTCTTCATATGCGCTGATGGAAAATAATCAGTATTAGTATGCAGGCTCAGATCCTAATGATCTAATTAATTCAAAACCTTTTCATCAAGTCTTATGCTGCAGCAAATGGCTGCACATGTGACAAGCACTTCAGAGCCCATGAAGGCATTATATGGACAGATTCAAAGAGGCCTTTTCAAGTACTGTTGCCTTTTCTGGTCAAGACTCAAGGAGGTAAGCATAACAATATTTAGTGGTTAATCATTTATGTATTTTCTTGTCTCTGCTACTAATGATAATAAAGTCTTCTGCCTTCGTCAGCTAATTTTGACATCTGAAATATTTCTGTTGCTGCAGAAGCTTGCCAGTTATTTAGTTGATTTAAAATTCCACAGTAAAAGTCCCTGTGTCCACAGGATCTTTCCCTCTCTCTTCATCCCTTGTCTGCTTTATTCCTCAGTTGAGGTTGAAGTTTCGAGTGAACCTCCCCGTCATCACCCGATGGCCGCCAACTCCTTAGGAACTTTGCCTATTATTCCACCCCAATGGCCTCCTTCCTGGGTCCTAACAAAGCCATTTTGTCCAGGGCAGGGGGGCTTTGGCTGGATTGTCGTTTTCCTGCGCCGATCTCTCCCACACCTCCACCTTCCATAAATGGCAGGACATGATGAGAAATAAATAAGCACAGTTCATGCTGTAAATACTCAACAACCTGCTCTCCCCTTGGTCAGCCAGGGACACATTTCCATCATGTGCACTCTACTAGCACAACAAAATAACAAATTATGCTTCAATTGTTTCGTTCATCTGTGGGTTACATATTGATTGTTTGTCTAGCCTCTGAAGGGGTGTAGCGGGACTTGCAAAGCACTGGACTGTAAAGCTAGGTTCAGATAAAATTATGGTGGGGAAAATGGCCAAAACACCTCCTACCTCTCAAGAGGCCATTGGATTTTCTTGCTTAAACATTAATCATATTGAATGTCCTTACTAGCTTCGTTTGCATGTATTCTTGGCAAGCAATGCATGTAGTAAAATTGAGATCAGGATTATTCAAATGCTATTACCATATCCTTTACTCTTATGTTAGAGTTAACAATATGCTGTTGTGCTGAGATTGGGTTTTAATCAGGCAGTAGGCAGAATCACAGAGCCTGTTTGTACTGGCGTGACTCAGAACCATCGCGGAGAACATCAGAACAATGTGTTGTCAATGAAGTCTTCATGCTTTCTACACCATCTTGATAGTAACAGTCAGGTTTTTTTCATGTTTGATGCCAGGGTAAGACAGAATTCTTTCCAGATGTCATGATGAAACTCATGACAGCTTGATTCAAGACTACAAAAGAAAATATGACTTTGTATTTTGCAGCATGCTTTGTACAAAGGCATGTAAGCACAATTACCGGGTGAATACGTGAACTTGCAGTCTTGTTTTGTTAGACTCAAATGATAATAATATGTGGGCAGACATTAATGTGCTTTAAAACATCTGAAATAGTTTTATATTACACTGTATCTTTCTCTTGCTCTCTCTTTCTCACACACTGTTACGAACCCCAAGAACAACCATCAGCTCCGCACAGCCACGCCCACTCGCGTACACCCTCAATCTGACTCACCAGAATTCTACCGCACACCTGATTCCTATTCCCCTCATTATCTACCCCTTTATAAGCTTCTCCTTCCCTCTTACCAGTCCTGAAGTTTTGCTTCTATGTGGCGTACCAAGGGTTTCCTCAGCCTGTGTGCTTTCCCGGTTATTGACTCCTGCTTGCCTTCTAGACCTCATCTCCTGCCTGACCCTCGGACACCTCCCGAACGCTACCCTGTGCATCAACCTCGGACCGACCCAACCATGCTTACCCATCTTACTACACGTATTAGTTTGATTGCTAAAATAAAACCTCTGCAACTGAATCTTCTTTTATGTGTGTGCATTCATTACAGAATACTTCGCCATTTCATGGATCCAGCAGAGGTACGAAACAGACTGGCCCATCAGGAGGTTTACATAGCCGAGCTATGTGAAACCAATCAGAGGCTTTAACAGGTAGTTTAACACTCCTTCGCCGTGTACTGCAGTTACTCATTGTATTCCCGTGGCCATTCCAGAATGATTCGATGGCTCTCCAGATCGATGCAAGAACTTCCTGATGCAGTGTTCCATATATTTCTCTCATTATGCCATGCAATTCATCACCGACAAGGACCGTGTACAGTTTGTTTTGTCACTACTGACAGGTGAGGCAGGTGCTTGGGGAAGCGCTCTCTGGGATAGCCAGGACCCAAAATTAGTCAGAGACGGAATTCAACAATCTTTTCAAGGCTTTTTTCAATCATCCTGCAAGTGGTCGGGATCCCGGACCTATTTTATGTGAGATACGACAAGGGAGGCGCACGGCGGCTGACTACGCTCGAGAATTCCGTACGGTGGCCGCTGGCAGTGGCTGGAGTGAGACGGCATTAAAAACCATGTTTTGTCGTGGAATTTCTCCGGGACTCCAGATGGAACTCGCATGCCGAGGGGAGTCGACTACGCTGTTCGAGTTTATCAAACTCGCTATTACTGTGGATAACCTACGATGGACCCATCAGCCATTACAACGTGCACCCCGCCCCCGTACTTTCGTACTGGAGGATTCTAATGACGGATCTGGCGAAGTCCCTGAGCTGATGCGAGTGAGTCGCTCACGCCTCACCCCCCAAGAACGTGCCAGATGATTCGCCAGTAGATTGTACCTATACTGCGGCGCTAATGGTCACTTCCGCGACAACTGTCCTGTCTGTCCCCATCGCCGTCGAGAGAATGGGAGGTCTCCTACAATCAACACACCCATAAGGACATCTTCTCTACTGTATATAACTCATCAGCTTACACTCCCTGTGGTCCTTATGACTGATGGTGACAGTGTTTCTCTCTCTGCCTTGGTGGATTCCAGTGCAGCAGGGAATTTTCTGGCTGTTGGATTAGCTACGTGACTAGGAATCCCTAGAGTCAAGTTAAATCCCCCACTATGTATTTATTCTCTTAATGACCAACCTATAGGTGAGGGTATAGTCCGACACAAAACTCTCCCGGTCACGCTAAAGATTGGGTTGTTTCATTGTGAGTCAGTTCAATTTTTGCTTCTGCCCATGTCCCATGACTCCATCATCCTGGGCTTTCCCTGGCTGTCGACCATGACCCTTGCATCTCTTGGTCCTCGGCTGAACTAGTATCATGGTGTGAACACTGCTTCCAAAACTGCATGTCTTTGCCAATCTTCTCCACTACGGTCGAGAGCCCTGAGCCGCCAGCACTCCAGTCTATCCCTCAGCTCTGTAGAGCCTTCTCAGATGTGCTCTCTAAGGTTAAAGCGACTAAACTCCCGCCTCATCGAGCTTGTGATTGTGCTGTAGAACTCCTTCCTGGAGCTCCCTTACCCTGCAGATTTAAGCCTTACCCTCTTTCCCGACCTGAAGAGGCAGCACTGGCTTACGTCACTGAGTCACTGCAGCATGGTTTCATATGGCCCTCTACTTCACCAGTCACTGCTGGATTCTTCTTCGTGGAAAAGAAAGGAGGAGGTTTAAGGCTGTGCATCGATTACCAGGCCCTTGACAAGGTGACAGTAAAGTATTCCTATCCTCTTCCCCTCATCTCTTTAACCCACAAATGACTACTAGGGGCTACCATCTTCATGAAATTGGACTTACGTAACGCTTACAACCACATAAGCATACGTGAGGGTGATGAGCGGAAGACAGCATTCACCACGACACGAGGCCATTTTGAGTATCTAGTAATGTCATATGGGTTATCTAATAGTCCCTCTGTTTTCCAGGCATTTATGGATGACATATTTCAAGATATGATAGATAAGTCCCTGATAGTTTACATAGACGACATCCTCGTGTTTTCCCGATCTGAAACGGAGCATGTGGATCACGTAATGGCCGTCCTGACGCGTCTCTGGCAACATCAACTGTATGCCAAGGCTGAGAAGTGTGAGTTCCGCAGTAAATGCATCTCTTTTCTAGGGTGCACTCTCAAACCGGAAGCCCTCTCCATGGACCCTGATAAGGTGACTGCTATACAAGGTTGGCCTAAACCCATTACCGTCAAGGAGTTGCAACGTTTCTTGGGTTTTATCAACTTCTACAGAAGGTTCATTCTGGGGTTTGGCACCATAGCTGCTCCCCTTTCGGACCTCCTCAAAAAGCAAAGCAGAAAGCAGCTTCAGTGGACCTCGGCCACGGATCAGGCTTTCCTAACCTTGAAGGGGGCCTTTGTTTCAGCACCTGTTCTCCGTCAGCCCGACCCTTCTCTTCCTTTCATTGTGGAAGTGGATGCTTCTGATGTGGGATTAGGGGCAGTTCTGTCCCAAAGACAAGGCACCACACCTTGACTGTACCCTTGTGCTTTCTACTTCAAGAAACTACAACCCGCCAAGAGGAATTATGATGTAGGGACCCGGGAACTTCTCGTGCTCAAACTTGCCCTAGAGCAATGGAGACACTGGTTAGAAGGGGCTGAACGTCCCTTCTTGGTGTACACGGACCATCGAAACCTGGAGTACCTAGAGTCAGCTCGACGACTCAACCCAAGGCAAGCTAGGTGGTCGTTGTTCTTCTCCAGGTTTAACTTCACTGTGTCTTATAGACCTGGTTCCAAGAATCAAAAGGTGGATGCCTTGTCACGCATCTATGATAAGGGGGAGACCAACCCAGCTCCAGAGACCATCCTACCTAATAGCTGCTTCCAAGCTCCCATACGATGGGGCTTCCAGCATGACCTGGAGAATGCTTTGAAGGATGACCCTAGTCCAGAGGAATGCCCCCCAGGGAAATAATATGTTCCAGCTTCCCTCAGAGGAACATATGTAATAGACTCCATCTTATGTAATGGACATCCCGGTATCACTTGCACCACATGCATGTTGTCCCGGAAGTTTTGGTGGCCCTCCCTTCCTGACGATACGCGTGATTACATAATGTCTTGTGCAGTCTGTGCTCAGTCTTGCACTCCTCACACTCTCCCTGCTGGGAATTACATCCCCTGCCTGTGCCACATCGCCCTTGGACTCACATCGCAACAGACTTCATCACGGACTTCCCTGCCTCTGATGGGAACGCGGATATTATGGTGGTGGTGGACAGGTTTTCAAAAATGTCACCTCATTCCTTTTCCTCACTTACCTACAGCCTGGGAAACAGCCGAAGCCATGTTCTCTTTTGTGTTTCGCATATTTAGTCTAGCAGAGGAGATTGTGTCTGATCGTGGTTCGCAATTCACATCGTTAGCCACAACTATGAATCTCTCCTCAGGTCACCATCCCAGGTCCAACGGAGAGGTTGAATGTGTTAATCAAGAGGTTGGAAGGTTCCTCCATCAGTACTGTACTTCACAAACAGACTGGCACAAATTCCTCCCTTGGGCAGAATACACCCGCAATTCACTTGTGCACACCTCCACTCCGCTCACCACCTTCCAATGTGTCTACGGTTATCAACCGGCCCTCTTCCCGTGCGATGACTCCCCCACTGACATACAAGCATTGGATCAATGGTTTCGACAGAGCTCTCAGACATGGGAGGTCGCCCACGTCCACTTGCAGAGGGCTTTACGTACCCGACAAATTTGCCAGTCGTCGCTGTAACCCCAACGTAATATTGCATCCTGGTCAGAGGGTCTGTGTCTCGACTCTAAACATGAAGCTCAGTCTACCCAGCAGGGAACTGAGCCCGTGGTACATCAACCCCTTCAAGGTGCTTCAGCATTTCAATCCCATATGCTATAAGATGCAGCTCCCCCCCAGTATAGGATGAATCCCACCTTCCATGTGTCCCTGTTGAAGCCTGTGCACTACAGTCCGGTGTCTGCAGCCACAACCCCCATCAACCCTCCCACCCCTGTTGAGATCGACGGTGAACCGGCTTATGCCTAAGTATTGCTTCTATGTGGCATACCGAGCGTTTCCTCGTCCTGTGTGCTTTCCCGGTTATTGACTCCTGCTTGCCTTCTAGACCCCGTCTCCTGCCTGACCCTAGGACACCTCCTGAAAGCCACCCTGTGCATCGACCTCGGACTGACCCGACCATGCTTACCCGTCCTACTGCACGTATTAGTTTGATTGCTAAAATAAAACCTCTGCAATTGGATCTTCTTCTATGTGTGTGCATTCATTACACACACACACAAACTTACTGAATCCTGACCTCCACCTGCTACCAGCGACAGGCACCTGGACTGGGCGTAGTTAGGCCCGCGCTCCTGGCTGCTGTAGCTGTCCTGTCATTCCTTGTCCATTGACTCCTCACCCTTCACACATTTATTGCATTATTGTGCAGTATACTCTGATCAGCATTTGAGTGCTTTCCTCTGAAGCCCATCTATTGTGCTTTAACCCTTGACCACTGGAATTCTCTACAGGCCAGGGAAAGTGGTTGTGACCAGCAGCTCACAGTCCATGGGTGCTTCCATGAATTTAGTGTGTTTCTCTTTGCTTTGATTTTTGTTTGTATCCCTGTTGTGTGTGTGTGTGGGTGTATGTGTGTTGGTGTTTGTGTGTGTTTGCTTATGCATGCAAGTGTGTGTGAGACCTATCCAACTTATATGTCCCTAAGTACCAGACTCTGGATCTGGCTTCAATGTCTGATATATGCTGTACACGGTCAAGTTGAAATTTGAGGCCCGCCCAGTCAGGTTCTGACGAGTGGCAGCGGGCCGACCCCTCACTGCTCAAGTCAATCAGCACACAAGTCTCCACAGCAGTGGGCAGCTGTCCAAGGTGCTGGCTGGAGGACAAACAAGCACCAGCACCCTGGTATTGGACAGCAGAAGCAGCATGGTGGTGGACGAGGCCGAGAAACAACACACGGCTGGTGGCCTATAATTAGTCCACCTGCACACACTCACCGTGATGTCTCCAACTGCCATAAGAACACCACTTCACAACGCGTCCAATGACTGCCACGCTCTCGGGATGACTGTGTTAATGTGTGTGTGTTCTTGCTGTCTTGGATTTTTTGTTTTGTTTTTGTTTGATGATCTATTGTAAATGAAGCACTGGAGTTTGGCATAGGGGTTTTAGTTCTGTTCTTTAACCACCATACCCTGTTTTCCTCCTACCAATGACAGAAATAGGTGTAGATGAAGGTTTAATGTGCATGAAAGCTTATTCATTTATCTGACTCTAAACTTTTAGATAATTTTAGTAAGAGGTCAGAGGAATTGCCTCCATTAGAGATAACTCAGTGCAGGTTATATAAAATCTACTTAACCAACTTTACAAAGTTCCATATTGCTAAACAGTCATAGCTTGCCTATACAGAGAACCTTACTGAGGAGTTTAGTGTAATAAACAGGCACTGCAGAAATCTGATACTTAATAGAACATTGGTGCTAGCATACCCAAACCATTATCTGATGTTTAATACTATTTTGGCCTACTGTAGATGTATCCAAGAGAAAACATAGTGATTAACCAGATTTATTAATTAACCAAAAATACATTCATATGATAAAAATAACTTTTCTAAAGCAAAGCAACAAAAAATAGCATAACTGAAGCTATACACAATGCAGGATGCCTTGAGGTTGAGAAGCCCTCTGCAGAACTGTCTTCCCCTCTCTTACCTCCACTAGCATATCAAAATAACAGCAGTTATCAAAGCCAGGTGAACCAATGGGAATCAGAGAAGAGGTATTCACATACAAGATGTCCCCCTTTGAGGGTGGGGGGGATACATAAAAGAATACATTTCCTTTCAGGGGTTACATATTATACTATGCATCCTGCATTAAGTGAACGTCTTCGGCTCTACTGAAGTCATCGTCAACAGAAAAGGACATACCCAAAATACAAATGGTCAGTTTTAATCCACTTCTGTGGGAACTGCTTGAGGCACATATTCCCAGCTGTGCCTGTCTGTTTCCTCCGGAGACAAAAGGGCTACCATCTGTTAGCACCCATGGCTCTTACGCAGGACCAGCACATCCTGCATCCCCTGGAGGACCATCACATTCTGCTATCCCTACATTGCTGTGGCTTAGCCACCTACTAGCACCTCACAACCTGTTCTGTGTGTGTGGCTATTACTGAGCCACACACACACACACACACACACACACACACACACACACACACACACACACACACAGTGTTTGCATAGAGCCCCCCCCCCCCAAAAAAACATACATCAACGTTCTAATAATAAAAATGTACAAAAATGAGCAAATTTAAAATGTGAGCAGTTCCTCTTGCACCTGATTTACTCTGCCTCTCCTCTCTCCCCTTATTAATTAATATTGCACTCGAGCCTCTGTTGATGAGGACCTCGTAATGAAGAGAGAGAGAGGTAATGATAACTCATCATCTCATGCAAATCCCTCGCTGGCTCAGTCTGATGCCAGCTACATACTTTTAGCAAAGCCTTCAGAGTGCTTTGGAATATGGTGCTGGGTCCCTTAAACAAACAACTCAAATTTGAAATGTCAATATGACTGAAAGGCTGGCAGGATAGCCACGCTAATTTAAGGCTTTAATCTCATAATGCTGACTTGTTTAGGCCCAGATAATGTTTACTGAGTAGAAGGAGAAAGTGATTGTTGATATGGGGTGAGCTAATGGTCACAGTAGGGCTAATAAAGTGATGGGGGCCAGAGTAACGTGGCAGTGCTCCACGGATGTGTATGCTTACAGATGAGAAATATCAAGAGAAAATCATAGTGAAGTGATCCTGTCACACTGAGTGTGTGTGTGTGTGTGTGTGTGTGTGTGTGTGTGTGTGTGTGTGTGTGTGTGTGTGTGTTTGTGCCCTCTGTGCACATGCATTTATGGACAGGCAACAGATCATATGTAGGACTGTGAGTGTGGGTGGGCATTTCTGGGAGGACGTGAACTTTTAAGTAGGCCGCCTTATGCCAGCTGGGTCATCGGTTCTCTTAGCTCTTCAGATGATGTCTTTATCCTCCTGGCCTTGTAGGTCACATCAGCTGTGGGGGAGGCAGGTGCGAAGTGCAGGAGGACAGGACGTCTTCTGCAGGTGTTCCAGGTCTCCCAAAGGCCAGTGGGGAATATTGCGGCATGCCGGGCTGCTCCTGCAGCAATGCTGCCAATGACTCCCAGCTTATCTAATGTACAAAAATATACCAGTCAGCATGGAAATGTTGGAAAGCGAGTAAACAAAGAGCAGAGTTTCACCACAATGACAATGCCGATAGCCCGTGCAGCCTTTGCTGGGGGGTTGATAGTGACAATAATACAGATGATGTGGGATCCAGTAGAAGGCTTACTTATGCTGAGTTTTCATTTTTGGGTTAGAGCTACTCATTCAGCCCCTCGAGTAACTCCTTTAGTGGTTTAAGGCCTTGCCAGCTACTCTGAAATGCAAAAAAATAAATAAGTGACTTATTTATTCCTCACTCTCCTCCTCATGGCCAGCGGTGCTGCTCTGGCCGCACTTGCTCTATTCAGAGCCGGTAAGGTGTGTGGCAGCTTTGCAACATAAAACTCATTCCTTCAGCTAGGGCACGCTGATGACGCAGAAGGGCAGCCAGTCAAAACGGATAGGAAATGAGTGAGAGTGAGGAAAGGGCCACGTGTGGCAGCAGGCAATCACCAGCGTCTCAGCCCGTAATCGAACGAGGCAATTTCTCTAAGTAAAATAGCGTGAATGATGAATGTGTGAGCTTTTTGGATTTCGCACATGAGCTCAGCGCTCAGCTGTTTAGAAAGGAAAGTATCAGTCCCATCAGTGGGGATTTTATCTCAAACATGAATACGCACACACACACACACACACACACACACACACACGCGCGCACAAACAAACAAAGACACACACACAAACACACATGCATATACACACACACACTTGCTATCTATCACTCCCTTTCTATCTTTTAAGGATGATTAGATTAGATGGAATATACTGTGTATCACACATAATAGAATGCCACATAAGTCTTGTACGCATGCTGAAAGAAAAGGAGAAAAGTTATCAGAAAAGTTAATCTACTCAAAGTTTCCCAGCTTTCAGAATGGTTCTTGTCCCGTTGAGAGCTTCCCAGGGATCAACATGGTGAGTGTTGTCCTTGACTTATACTTGAAGTGTTTTTTCTTTATTGGAGCTTTGCACCAACATCTGCTCCAGTCAGGACAGTGGGTCAGTCTTTCACAATTAGAAAAGCACACCATGTTGAGAATAACTGCAAATGCACCCAACTGAGATATTATGCCATAAAATATTTAACTGGAACCTTTGCTATGATGGAACAGTTTTCTTTTTATCTTGCTGGTCCATAACAACTGACTTCACAGATTCATTAAATATCACCTGTGGCTTTGTTTCTGCTTGTTAAACATTACAGCGCACACCAACAATTAAGCTTTCATGTTGGGAGGTTCAAGTGATGACGTTTTCCATGGCATAGATCATTTATTGATATTCTTTAAAGCTAGGGTTCATCTTTCACAGCTATCTGGAAGGTTCTAAAAATGTACAATATTAAAAGCCTCCTCAGATAGACACTTACAGGAAGGAGACACCAATCTGTGAGATGTAAGATGAAAAGGCCTTTTGTGAGCCATATAAAAGATGAGATCTCACAGAGAATGTTCTCTATAAATGGAGTTGCCATCAAATGGACACTTAGTGAGGAGAGTGAGAGAGAGAGAGAGAGAGAGAGAGAGAGAGAGAGAGAGCTGTGGCAAGCTCCTGTCATGTCAGAGACGTCCCTGTGCTACTGGCGTGGCAGACAGTGAGCATGCTAAATCGTGACTTCGTCATAACACCAACGCGCCACTGTTGTTCGTCACTGTTGGCACAATGGCCCTTACCTGTTTAATTTCCCAAGGGCCCGTGGGGAACGAAGCGTTTTGATATGAGACTAAATCGAGTGGAGACGTGTCGGTCTGCTGCGCTAAAGATTTGCCTTGATTGATGACTAGCGACAGGATACCGATGGGGGTCTGTTGTTAGCACATCTAAATGCATGGTTACAGCGCTTAGTCGCCGTTTAGATCCACACCATTCCCTTTCATCAGTGATATGTCTAATCCCCGAGGGAAACCGAGCGGCTCAATCTCCGTTAATTGGTGGAACTTTGATCTTTTCTCTATCGCTTTACGTGGGGATATGGCATAAGGAAGGACATAATAAGAAAAGAAAAATGAAGCATAATGCATATTGGGAGAAATTAATGTCTTTAATGGGGGAGTTTGACCTTGCCAGTGGAAAGAATTAATTATGTCGGCTGTGTTTATTATTCATAGATATGGTGTTGTTATGCCAAATAAGACAGACCTTATGTTAGACTGAGAGAGAGAGAGAGAGAGAGAGAGAGAGAGAGAGAGAGAGAGAGAGAGAGAGACTTTTGACGTAACCTTTTGCTATCATGGTTTTTGATTCTACATGTTTCGCACTTCCTTGTGCATGAGGCTCCCACTGACTATTGCTTATGTTGCTGTTATTTATTTGTGTATTTGTTTGAGAATGATAAGCTGCAAACATTTTAGGTCAAATTTTAGGTCAAAATGCCTTTTTAGTTCATGGGTTTAAAGTTGATGAAATCAACGATTTACATTCTTGTATTTGCATTTATGCAAGTATTTGATTCCTGTAAAACTTGAGATTTTTTAATGATGCTTATGAAATGTTTACATATGTGTTACGTTAGTGGCAAACAGTGGGTTCTAGACTATGTCTCTCCCAATCCCAGAGCTCTTGTTATTTATAAAAACAATAAAATACTGAGAGCACAACAGCTGGGTTTTAATCTCAGTAACAACTATATCATTTGGGAGACGTTTTCCTAACCTTCTACTATTTTAACAAGCAACATTATTGGCCCAAATGACTATACTATGTTTTGGTGAGCAGGAAAAGGTGGTTGTATTTTTCTTCATATTTAAAGATGTAAATGGAAATTCATGACATGCGGGCGGGCTGGTAGTGCGCCTGGACCTTCCAGTCACGTGGCGCCTGCTGTGCTTGTCGTAAGTGCGATGAACAGAAGAAAAGGAGCACGTTCGCTGCACTGCACACCCACACCCTCCGGCTGCTCCAGCTCCCGACGGGCTGATGGAGGCTACGGGTCGCTGGCGTGACGCATGGCTAACCCATCACGTATCCTCCCATACGTGAAGAACAACGATGGGGCAGGGGCAGTGTACAGACCACGAAAGCGAATCGTTTTGGAACACAAATGAAAGCATTTCCACATTGCAGGTGCAACACAGATTTCGTTTCACTTATTTTTTGTTTTGTTTTGTTTTTTGTTTCACCTTTGGTAAAGGAATATGACGCAGAGCTGAGGTGATTGTCTACTCTTCTAACAGGCTGAAAAAATGCACATGAACAAACAAGCATGACTCCACGACATTATTTGCTTGTACGAGCGTGAACAAAAATGCAAAATGAAACCTTTAACCTTTTCACCCCGAATATTCTCAAATGTTTGACTAACCATACAGAATGAACTGTTAACTTAAGCTTTAGTTGCAGGTTGAGAACAAACTAAAAGATTTAATGATCACCAGACTCTTGGACTTCAAAAGGCTTTCTGGTGGAATGTGCGGCGCCAAACTAGAAGTGCTCACAGAGGAGGCGAGGCGGGCATAAAGGCGGGCTTCTGAAGGATTCTGAAGAGGCGTCCATAAGCCCACATCAGAGAGTGCCACGCCCCTTCTGTGGCGGGAAGGATGGAGGCATTTGCTGCTTGGCCTTTTCGTATTGTTTCATGGGGATGGCCGTTGTAAATGCCAGGGTCTCTCGGCAGGCTTTTGAGCCTCCGGGAGACGAGGTCCAGGACTTTGATCTCGCGTGGAGGGGGGCTCCCCACAATAATGAGGTAGTACTCAGTGTGCATCGCAGCCATTATCGACACAGAGGAGCAGGATGGCCAGACCTCCTGGGAGGCACTGCTCACAGCTTCGCAATGCCTCTCCAAGCAGAGAGGCAAAGGACAGGGCCCTCGGTCAGTGGATTGTTGTGCCTCGTCATGGCTGTGAAAGTCTCAAGGAAGCGATGTTTGGTATGTTCATAAAATGAACTCGTTACAGCCTCTTGAAGGGCCTGTCTTTGCTTGCATCTGAGCCTTGTGTATTCTCAAGGTCATTGCTTCAGTGACAAGGACCATCCATTTCTAAATACCATATGTCTGATTGCGCATGCACATAATTTAGGATAGTGGCCTGCGTGAGAGTCCTGATGTATGGCCAGTATATTCTCTCACTATCAATATTTACACCAGAGACAGTGGTCAGCATTCATCTTCTCCCTCTTGCTGCTTAGAGAAGGCTAAATTAATTTCCTCTGGGAAATTAACCACTGATTCTATGCCATATAAATCCACCTCTTACAGTACATTGAATTACCCAGTCCACCATCACTTATTTACAGGCAAAGATATATTTTATTGCTTTGCCAATTATAATATATTTTGAATTATACAATGGTGCTGCTTAAAAGGCTTTGAAGAAGACAATTTACTACCAGGTCCCTGCTGTTGTTTTGAGCAATGGTGAGAGTGTTTTTATTCCTGAAGCATTCAGCATCACACATGTTGTGCCATTCAGACTGCTTTGTAAATCAAGATTTGGGTGCACTGGAGAGAAGCAGAGGAATCTATTCTAAAGTGGTCTCAGGACATTTTGACACTGGGAATTACTTGCGACTAGATCTTACTTGAAGGCCTGGGTGCACAGAGTATTGATTGGTGAAGGACTCAGATGATTACTCTGTTCACTGCCTAATGTATTCACTGTTGTAGTAATCTGTTTTTCCATGTTTCCAGAGCTCAGTGCCCAATAGTTGCAGAATCTTCAATAGAATCTTGCATGCATGATAAATTTAATATACACCAAGGACGAAACATTGAAATGTCAGACTTCTGCTGTTGTAGCCAAGTGATTGTATGCACAAGGCTTCTAAGGCCTTTGTACATAATACTATGGTGCATACATAGAAAAAAGTCAGAAACATCTAATAAAAAAAAAAAAAAAATTGAAAAGCATCTTGGTACCATTTTGAAGTTTTATGATGCAGGTACATGATTTGTTATTACACTATGGCCTATGAAACCAAAAATTTAACATGTATCCCAAAATAAAGTATTACATTTTTCATTTAATATGTTACTTTATAAGGTCATTCGACTATTTTAACTAGAGTTAGAAAATAGAAATGGCAACTGTAATGCTCCCTTGTGCTGTACCACTTGTATTCAGTCTTTATCAGTGTTTGCTGTTTCAATCAAATTACATTAATCTAGTTAACACACATGCACACACTCACTCGCTCTCTCTCATACAAACACACACAAGCACACATCTTAATCATGGAAATGCTAATTGTGTAATTGAGTTATTGTCTTTGAGATTAACCTCTTGGCGTGAGATGTAATTAGTGGTAACTGGGTGTGTCAGTTTAATACCCACTACAACATTAAGGTTAAGGGAGATATTAATTCCCCAATGACAAATTAAATAAACCCATTTGACAAGCATAAATGTGAATATTTTACTTTGACACCCCAGACATAATACAGTTAATGTCAATGATGTGTCCAAAATCATTGTAGTTTCTTTTTGCAAACCAATAATGTAGTGAATCCCTTGTCACCTAAAAATAAGATAAATATATACATTGATTGATTAATTGATTTAATAGCACTGGCTGAGACACAATAAATATTCTTAAAATTAATAAAAATGAATCAAAAGCTAATATATTGAGAACTAAGCATGCTGAGGTAATATTTATGAAAGAATGATTTATTTTCTGAAAACATTGTTCAAGTAAGGAATCATACATGTATTACACAGCTAATTTTTTGTAGTTACTCAGATGCTTTCAGTTTCACTAAAATTGAAACAAAAAAAAGGACAAATTTTCCTTGTCATTGCAAAACTATCAATTCCCAGCAAAGTGTTAACAGGTGGTGGCTTAATTCAGTTTTATTTGCTGAAAGGAACAGATCGGGCCTGTGCAGCTAATTGTCGAAATTGGAGGCAATAATGGATATTTGTGTTTGGAAGAGAACAGGCGAGCACCTGTGTTCACAGAATGAGGATGAGGCAGAGAGCGAGGGGAAACAGGATCTGCCATGTCAGTCTAGACTGGTTCCATTTGGGAACTATGGAAGTTCAGATTTAACCACCAAAAATACTCAAATTAGCAACTGATTAGATGTCAGCCCTAATCTGTGTGTCATTTATGGACTTTTGAATGGAGCAAACTATGATGAAAATGTGTGATTGTGTATGAAATGTGCACGTGAGTGAGTGTATGAGTGTGTGTGTGTGTGAGTGTGTGAGTGTGAGTGTGTGTGTGTGTGTGTGTGTGTGTGTGTGTGTGTGTGTCAGTGCCTAATCAGGCTAAAACCTTTACCTTTAAATCCTTTTCACGTCTTGGTCTGAATTCCATGGTGGATTGCAAACTGCCCCACTGCTATGCCACCACTGTCCCTCGGTGTGCTTGTAGAAGACTAGCTGAGTTGCACTGCTGATGCAATTTGATTTATTTTGTTGCTTGTAGGATTTGATGCCCTAAAAGCCTCTCTCAGTATGAGACTGCTCATCAGCAGGAGGGAGCAGGCTGTCTCATGGAGAAGCTCACCGCTTGTTTGCGGTCATGCTCGAGCAATAAGAATTCTCAGGGCACCAGACCTTTAAAACAGAGAGACACAAAGTGCATGGGCATTTGCTGAAGCAGGGTGTTCAGAAAGAGTAAGCAAACTCTGATTTTGTCTTGCTGGAGTAAACAGACGATCCTCCGAGACCTGAGCGAGTGGCTCTCTAAGGCAGAGTGCAGGGGGAGTGTAGATATGCATTAGACGTGGGATTGTCCACTGGGGCTTGCATAACAGTAGGTTGCTGGCACCATAGCGAGACTTGCTGTAATTCATTTGGCTTCCCTTCTGAACGGTATGGCTAGGAACCATCTTTAGCTCAACTGAAGTTGTCCCATGATAAAATGCGGCCATCACACATGCCTGAAAGACTGCAGACAATTAGAAATAAGCACATCGGTCTCACTGTGTTTTGCATCAGGAATTAATTGTATTTTAATATATTTTATGATAATGGATGACACCATATCAGTGCTTTAAAAGTGCAGGGACCATGGAGAAGGCTCCACAGAGACTGAAAACTTGAAATAGGGTGTGCCTCCATGCCTGTGTGTGTGTGTGTGTGTGTGTGTGTGTGTGTGTGTGGGCCTGTGTGCACGAGAGAGTGACCATTGGTGGCAAAGTCAGTGTTTTACATGGAAAGCTAGTGACCAAGATGCCTTTGCATTTCATTCCATCCTGTCCCAGTTTAGTTGTCTGCATATTGAGCTGACTTCTGTTCTTTTGTCAGTCACAGTGGAAGATTTTAATCAAACATGTCTTCACAAGGTCTGCAGTCCAGGGTGAGCTACAAAACGACACCCCTCCCACACTCTTTAGTAGGCAGCCCATATTGGCTGAATCAAGCCTGGGGTTTTGTGTGGATATTGCAGTGACAGCCCTTCTGAATAAACTCCTTAAGCCAGTTCTCTGCTGTAGGGACCATTCCTATCCTTATTTTATTATTCCTTATTATTATAATACTTTATTATAACTATTGTGCTTTTATTCTCACCATACGCCTTAACCATTTTGATTATTTTAGCCATTTGAATGCATCTGACAATGCTTTGCAACAGTTTAATTTATGCATTTTTGATCGCCATGTCATTAGCATGTGCTCACAAGAGTGTTATTGTGCTAGCCAAATGCTGATTATTCTTAAATAATGGATATTGTCCCATCCATCTGAAATGTTGGCATGCTTTCATTGTCATTTACTGAACTAAATCTGCACCTGAGGCTGCTTGCAAAATGGCCTCAGACTGGATGGCGGCTTGCACCCCTGATAACAGATTAAAGAACTCAGTTGGAGAACAAAATACATGAAGGAGAGGCAACAGATAAGCAGTGTTCAGAACATTTTGTCAATGGCTATTGAAATAATGAAAACATGGAATTGATAAATTGAGAATATATGCAGTGCCCCTGCCCATTATACTTGGTAAAGTGTGGCAGTGAAATGTGGAAATCCATTGCAAAATTGAAGCTTCATTGTATGTCATTGTTAATATTGCACAAAACCAAATAATACTTAAATAGCTAAAACACTCAGAAGAGAACTGTTTGACATCAGTGGGGATGTTTGAGCCCTTTTGTAACTCAATGAAAATACAGTAAAAATTAAAATCAGTGAGTGTGATTAAATCTGACAGTTATTAACTACAACTTTAGGCATGCAACCGGGTGGCCCAATATTTCATTCACTTCTATGATCATATGGTGTCTTTGAAGAGGGCTGTGTAATGTTGAGCGGTAAGGAGGTGGACGCGTGTGCTGAGAGGAGCGAGATTTAATAGGAGCAAATCCAAAATCAGGGTCGTTTAGGCAGTCCAGGGTCACAGAGCCGACACGGAGAGTACGAGGAAACATTACAAAACAAAAACACATGAAGGCTAACTAGGGAAGCAGGCTAGGAACTAAGGCTAGGGAACATTCAGGACTAGGAAACACGATGCCTAAAATAAAGACACAGAGCACAAAGCAACAACAACCCCCAAACAAAGACACAGCGAAAGCAACAAACAATAAACAGCCACAACCAAGGCACACAGCAGGGTTTAAATACATGAACTAGAAATGAGGGACAGGTGTACGCAATCAGTGTGAGGACAAAACGAAACTATGGAACAGAACAAATCACAAGACATGGAAAACACAGAACATGGAAGGGACTGATCGTGACATACTAACACAAACCTAATCTTGCTGATTAATTTGACAGGAAAAAAGCAGCAATATATTCAGTTTGGTCTGTGTCTGATTCAAACAAACAAACAAGCAAACAAACACGCAAACACATTTCCCTTTTAAACAAGTGGCAGAGGATTACATAGCTGTTTTAAAGGCAGCAGTTTAAGGAGTGAAGGTGACCACATATTCAGCTAAAGTTGTCTGTCTTACCTAGACATACATAAGAATACAACTGAGCTAATCTCCATGCATAAATGCTTGTATGGTATTGGCACATATATCCTTTTTTGGAATAATCAAAAGCTTTTTTATCTAGATATGGGGTCATTTTAAAGTCATGTCTTCACTGTGATTCTTACAATATGTGCTTTTTCCTAGTGGTTATAAAGTCGTTCTGGTAGATTTTTTGTTTTACAAAACAACATAAAGCATTCGTGTCTCCTAACATGATATTGTGTAGATGTGGTGTCATGGGAACATGTTCTAAGCTTCCTTAGTCATGACTCCACCCACCGCCCCAGCTTACCTATATCCTGGAACACCTGTCACAGGATAATACAACTGTATGAGACACCCCAGCATCTCTAGGTTCTTGAAGACTCCAATTCCCATCATTCCCTTTCCCTGTCCAGCTCTAGACGTGCGATTCCTGACATTCCTTCAGGACATTCCTGATGCTCTACCACTGCATTGCTATTACCATACCTGCCTGTGGTAACATTTCCCTGGATCTCTGCTCTAAGTGGTCCCTGGTTCATCAGTTGGTTCCACTTGTCTGATTAAACTGTACGAGTGTGGGAGAATATGCATGTGTATGTGTGAGTGTCAATAACCAACATGATGGATAGTAACTTAAAGCAAATGTGAAAGACCTGTTCCTGACAGATGATGTAATTACTCCCTGGAGAGCTCAATGGTTCAGAAAGCGATCTCTCGGGATTCACTGGTGTAGACAAATACCTACACTGGGGACCTGGACTTTTACTTTATTATGGGTTTATGGATGAGTTGGCAGTTTATAGATATTTGTTGACTACGGGACTGTGTCTGAGTCCACAACAACAACAACAACAAAAGTCGACAAAACTTCTCTGCAGCCCACACTGTGACTTTGGCACTTACCTTCCTAACCATACACTTCACTTGCCGTAACCCACATTACCATAGCAGATACTTTAAATGAAGTAATATGATAAGACTGCCCGTGTCTCTTTGTAAATGAGCACTTCGAGGGAGGCACTTAACCTGACGGAGTGGGTGTACAGGTTAAATGGAGCTGAAGCTCGCTGAGCAGGGGGGCAGGCCGCAGGTTGCTAACCCTGCTTGCTCTGCAGTCCTGTCTCGCCGGCTGGCTCTGCATGCTGTTTAGTGCTGGTGCAAAAACAAAGCAAGACAAAGCAATTATCAGTGCTAATTTGGGATGCAGAGATAGATGGTCCCGATGAACTGTGACATGCATCAGGGTGGTTTGGAGTGCACTAGAGTCAAATGTGTGCAGGGAGCAGGCCTTGGTGACATCACACTCTTTGCCGTGCTGAAGCTTTGTCCTGTCGCCCTGTTGTATGAACCATTTACACATATGAGACTAAACCTTGTTTAAATCATGGAATGTTTTAAACATTTGAATTTTTCCAGAACATCACCACAAATCTTTTTAGGTTACAGGAACATTTTTTTTTTTTATGTTCCTTAATGTTAATTGTGTTTTATTTATATTTCTTTCTTTTTTTTCTGTTCATGGATATTTATTTTCTTGGTTATCAAAAGGCTTTTGGCTGTTAGAGCAATATAGCTATAAATAGCTAGTTATTCTGCTAGCTTGGATAGTAGATCTATTACAAACCAAAAAAGAAAAAGGAGTTTGTTGAAAACTGTGGAAAAAAAGTGTAGAAAACGTTTCCAGGTGTTTTTGTCATTAACACTACAATGGATAAAAGGGTGATTAATACAGGAATCTAAATTTCCTTCTCTGTGAGTGGCTTGCTATCTAGGTAATGTTATCTGCATTTTAAAGGAGCTTATTGTTTATTAGTTTAGTCAGTAGTTTAGATGACTTTGATCATGAATAATGAAGAAAATATAAAGCTATTAAAAATATTATTAAAGCATTGACTAAAAGATGCTAATAAGCTAATAAACTAATAAGCTAATAAGCTAATAAAAAAGTCTGTATGCAATTTACAGCTTATTGTCAGAAAACTGACTTATCTTCCTTCATTTTTATTTTATCCTTTGAACCAGAGTGAATATTATAGTCACAGATCCCCAAAATTTGAATAAAACGGATTAAATTGCATAATGTACTAGGCATTTGACAATGACAGATACAAACCTTAAATGCACATAAAATATGCCTAAACATATTCCTACAGGAGAGTATACATGTACACGACATGCAGTCAACTCTTTTATGTGGAACACACACAGTGGATATGCAAAGCCGAAGTGTGTTGAAATAATCACGTCCTCCCCCATGTGAAAAGGAATCAGTCAAAATAATTTACAATGATTCAAAAGAATCAGTTTAAGAAACTGAATCAAACATCACATTTTGTACACTGCATGTACGCAAAGATTAAGCTAAATATGAGGGAAAAAAAGATTAAATTTAAGGCATCAGCTTAATGCCAAGTAAACCTGACAGTCTGTCTGATCAAAGCTACGATCTACCTTTGCAAAATACATTATAAATTTCATATCAAATATCTTCAGCAGGTCCAGAAAGGTTGGGAATCATGAGATGGATAAACTTAAGATAAATCACCATCATAAATCATTAGCTTTGTTTTCCCATCAGAATACTGAGTGTCTAAATATCACTATTGAATTTTAATCTGTCTGCATATTTTCTTGTAGCTTGTTATTGTGTTTTTGGTGTATTTCTGAAAACGATAGTGCTTATGTTGGTGATACAAGTTTGTTTTCCTGATTTTCCTGAAGGTCTTTTTTTACCCAAAATACACAAATTCATTTTCTGTCAATTTCTGTCTGAAAGTCACCAATTTGCCTCCACTTGTATTCAGCATTTATATAAGGGTCAGTTCATTGGTAATTACAGAGTTTTGAGATCGACCTCTTGGCTAGTGGGAAGGGAGATATAGAAGAGAAGGGAAACTGAGAGGGAGACTTTGCCCTCCTACATTAGCATTCAGGCTAATCCCAGAGGTGTAATCAATGTGGAAATACCCTCTATCAGCAGTATGACAGTATAAACTAGCACGATAGCATATCAAAGTTTCCACTGTCAATACTGGACTGAGGACCAGGATCTTTAATAAGGAAAAGTGGGAAGGGTCACTAGCAACTATTGATGTAGCACTGCACTTCAAAAGACTTTTTCCTGTCTTTTTGTCTCCCTGGTGATAGCTGTCTCTCCCACACTCTCCTTTTCTTCTTAGTCCAGTGGGACAAACTCAAGCGTGTTGATTCACTTAGATCTGTTCATGCTAATTCCGTGTCCTTGGGACCAGACTTTGTTGTGCTGGAGAAGCTGTATGAACATACACACTCACACACACACACACACGCAGACACACACGATGTCAGCATATGAGAACGACGTCAAGACTGG
Source organism: Electrophorus electricus (assembly GCF_041902795.1). NCBI lineage: Eukaryota > Metazoa > Chordata > Actinopteri > Gymnotiformes > Gymnotidae > Electrophorus > Electrophorus electricus. The sequence goes on from NC_137509.1 coordinate 9,790,918, forward strand.
GATTTCATGTTCGGGATCAATGAGAGGAAAGTTGCATGCATTTATGCTGCTAAGTGCATAATATGAGCTCATCTGTGTCCAAGGCCAAGCACTCAGGTTTCAATGACGCTGTGTTCGCTTGGGCCCCGGTTGATTCTATGCGCGACTTGTTCTCTATTGGTGTGCAATCTGAAGTGAATATCACTCTTTGTACACTGAGCAGGTGAAGTATTCATTTCACAATAGACACTTGCAAGTCTCTTCTTTGTTACACTGCCAGACTGAGAGCACAGTATACTGTGTGCTAGGCCTGCATCTGATCAAAGCCTCTAGTCAGCATTTCATTTGAAAGGCCAAGGGGAACAAGGACACCCTTTTCCATTTTTTAGTTTCTGACTTGTGAGCGTTTTAGTCTCTCGGTCTTCCCTTAACACTTGAATGAATCTGAGGTAAAATTCCATCACGAAGCCTTCTGCTTCCCATGTTGCTATGAGCCTATTTCCAGTCTTGGCAGCCGAAATATCTGCTACTTTTTAAATTAGAATTAGTTTGTTTTGCCTCCCTCTTTCTCCTCAGCTGTTTAAAGCATGGAGAGACAGTTTGCTCGCTGTTGATAATAAACACTGCTCCAGCCACGTTTTCTCCACAGACTCACCCATCCCCCAATCCTCTTTGTTGTCTCCATTTTGTTTTTTACTCTTCCAGGGCCCTGAAATATTGAACGCAGATCTCTCTCTGGTGGAGCACCGTGAAGACTGCAGGCATTCCATTCACTTTGGGCTTACACGGCTGTGATATGACGTCCTCCATTGATTTGTCTTGCACTGTCTCATAGCCCACACTGCGAGATAGCGTTGGCATGGATTTTTCTTCACAAGGGGGTCAAAAGCGCCGTACCGTTATTGTTTTTTTATTACGTTTTTTTCTTTTTTCCCTCCCTGCCAAAATATGTACATATATCATGTTAGGGTCAGCCAGTCAATATTCCAGGAGACCTTTTTTCTTTCATTATGTGTCTCTTATATATTGTCTCTGCTCTCATGCTGTGGTCTGATAGATCGAGCTCTCACTGCCTGATAGGAGTACAGGCAAGGCCTATCTGATATAGCTCTCTCCCCCTGAGGGAAGATTGATATATAATCTTGTGACTGAGGCTCAGTACATGTGGAAAAGAGTGTCCTGCTCGCCTTCTCGAAGACCTGAGCCCAGGACTGTTGGCTTTCTGGACACGTACACGACATGTCTGTGGCAGCCATGTTGCCATGTTGCCATGTATAAGTTTGAGAGAATATTGGGAAAAGGGCGTATCGGCATATTGAACGCAAATCACAGCATATTAATAAAGTTATCTGCGTTTGAGTGATTTTAGCAGAATAGAGCCAAAGAGAGGCAGAAAGTGAGTGAGTGAGAGAAAGAGAGACAGAGAGAGAGAGAAAGAGATAGAGAGAGAGAGAGAGAGATAGAGAGAGAGAGAGAGAGAGAGAGAGATAGAGATAGAGATAGAGAGAGAGAGAGAGAGAAAGAGAGATAGAGATAGAGAGAGAGAGAGAGAGAGAGATAGAGAGAGAGAGAGAGAGAGAGAGAGAGAGAGAGAAAGAGATAGAGAGAGAACAGATCTGGGCATGCATGCTTTGGTTGGTATTGTTCCTCACTCACCTGCTCTGACGAGCTATGAGGGAGGATGAGGAGGGGCACAGGGAGAAGGCACCTGTGCAGGACAGGGGTGCTGCCCCTATGTGTGTCTGCCAATTAGAATGAAAGGCGAGTGCTAATGAAGGTTTGATTAAGTTTCAGCTTCTTCTAAAGAATAAGTGCGGAACAAGAGCGAGAAATGGTGAGGGGAAGAAAAAGAAAGAGTGAGAAAAGATCACCCCTGGCCTGTCTGAAGCGTGCAGCGTGAAATTAAATTGCTGGCTGTTCTTGACCTTTGACCTTTGCAAGAAGCCTATCCCTGGAGAGGAGGTGGAGAGAAACGAGACTCGATGTCAAAGCAAAGCTGGAAAGCAGGTGGCGTCTAAAAAAAATGTCCCCTGCATATCATCAGGATCATATCTGGTGCGACTGCCTTGGGTGGTACTTGTGAGTAGTGTCCAGTGTGAAACATTAGAACCATTGCGGATCCACTACGGATCCACTGTACTTCATTCTAACACTTCCTCTGGGGAACTGTTCAGTAGTAATAGAGGGGCCATATTAAGCACTGCCGTCTGTAACATTTACAGTAAGTATAAAGTCCCATCTATAGGTGCTCACTTCTTCAACCCCGCATCTTATGCAGGCACATGCACACTAGCACTCTGAGAGGCATACCGAGCAACAGATCATGCAGAAGCTTTTTTTTGTGGCAAACATGCATATGCATAAAACAGGTGAGCATGGACAGGTGAGGGTAGCCAAGTGGAAAAGAGGAAACGCAAGAAAGAGGGCAGAGAGGAGGGAGGTGGATGTCCTAAAGCGGAAAAGGGTTGCAAGAAACTTTGCAAGAACCGGCACTAAAGTTTGCTTGTGTGCGAAAATGTTTTTCTGCCACAGGTGTCTGCAGCAAGAAGGCAAATTGTCTGTTGTTGGCCTTAAATACATAAAGAAAGTTATATATGTATGTAAATAAAGTTTATAAACATTCCGTGTTTGAAAGTCACCTTCAATCTGTTTTTTTAACATTAGGCCAAAACCTCAGAAACCTTTCTCTCTCTCTCTCTCTCTCTCTCTCTCTCTCTCTCTCTCTCTCTCTCTCTCTCTCTCTCTCTCTCTCCGATGTCTACAGGACCGTTCCTGCACCCGGTGCCAAGCACTGTTTTCTGCTCTCTACTTATTTATTCCTTCTGTGCTCCGTGGTAAATGTGGATATGCCCAGAGAGAGGGGAGAGTCTGAGACAGGTGGGACTCTAAACAGGCCCTTACCTGGGCGGGCTGAGTCATGCTTCTCTTTAACTGGCAGCTCTGCTTCCAGGGGCTTACTGGCAGAGCGGGAAGTCTGCCTGCCACTCCCGTGTCCTTCGTAGACTCGCTCACGGGAATGTTTTTGAAGAGTTGCAGGGAACGAAAGGACGGCAAAAAGGGGAGTATGAATGCAAGATGGAAAAGAGACAACAGATATCCTTTCTTCCATAATGTCTCTTTTTCCCCATTGTACCCAACGCCTGGCACTGCATCCCTTCTCTGTGTCAATGCTGGATGTTTGGTGGATTTCGTGGCCAGCTCATGCATCATTGTCAGTGCAGGGAATTTTAAACTCACCAGACAAGCAGCCATCGATCGCTCTCTGCAGGACAAACAGGAGGAAACGGAAGCCAGGCCTGAGAGCAGAGGGATGGAAATAAGACTTCACATAGAGGTGGATAACAGGTGAAGGGGAGTTTTACATGGCCTGCTGTAGATGGATGGGCAGGGAGGGGTCCAATGAGAAGTGATGTGATATAAATATGACACTTTCTCAATTGATCTGCCCTTACAATATTGACATGGTTTCACATTTTGGATTCCCCCATTTTCCTGATGCCAGTGTGCATCAGTGTTAAAGTTTGTGCAGTAGTTCTGATGATGGAAACTCCACGAAGAATCTCTTATGCAGACACGCGGATCCGGACCAACACACACACACAGACACACACACACTCTCACGCGGTATCTGATGTCTGCAGACCTTTAGCCTTGGCCTCTCATTATTAGCTGAGCCCAAACAAGAAGTGCAACTTTCTACCAGTGAGGACACATATACACCCATTTCATACAATGAGAAAATGCTTAATGAAAGGGTTCCAATTCACCTGATTCTCTCTCTCTCCCTTTTTTCTTTTGGAAACAGCCAATTATAGCAAGCAATCTGTCATGCAGGAAATAACTGTGTCTGGGTAATTACACAGCAAAGAAACCATCTTGGAAAAGCAACACAGACACAAATAACACACCCAAAAGCAGCATATTCACAAATGCAGAGAGTGAGATGTGTTCTGCCTGTAAAATTAGTTCAGATAGTTCAGATAAAGTTAGAAGTGAATTAAGCAATGTTTGAAATAAGTTTAAACAACTGCCTCAAGCTGATTTTCTTCCTCTGTGTATTACTGCTGATTCATGTTTGTTTTGACACTTTTATATATATATATATTGCTATAGTGGAACTTTCCTTTGAACACAGGGAAGAATGACGCCCATGTAGGCTCGTCACTGCTTGTTTACTCTGCGTTTCTCCATAACCTTTCATACCTGTACATGGGGAGTAAGCGTTTGGTCCTCTTATGTGGTTTTGTGTATGTGCATGTGTGCCTGTGCATGTATGTGTGCTCTAAACCCATTGTGTGATCTCAAAACAGCTGAAAAAGTAAAATCATTTGCTGTCCCACTGGAGGGACAAAAGCTTTAGAAGTGTGCTCCTGCATGGCCACTACTCACCTGAAAGAAAGTGGCTCTCCCTGTACTCTCTCCCTGTACTCTTACTGTACTCTCTACCTGTACTCTCTACCTGTACTCTCTACCTGTACTCTCTACCTGTACTCTTACTGTACTCTCTACCTGTACTCTCTACCTGTACTCTCTACCTGTACTCTCCCTGTACTCTCTACCTGTACTCTCTACCTGTACTCTCTCCCTGTACTCTCTACCTGTACTCTCTACCTGTACTCTCTCCCTGTACTCTCTACCTGTACTCTCTCCCTGTACTCTCTCCCTGTACTCTCTACCTGTACTCTCTACCTGTACTCTCTCCCTGTACTCTCTACCTGTACTCTCTCCCTGTACTCTCTACCTGTACTCTCTCCCTGTACTCTCTACCTGTACTCTCTCCCTGTACTCTCTACCTGTACTCTCTCCCTGTACTCTCTCCCTGTACTCTCTCCCTGTACTCTCTACCTGTACTCTCTCCCTGTACTCTCTCCCTGTACTCTCTCCCTGTACTCTCTACCTGTACTCTCTACCTGTACTCTCTCCCTGTACTCTCTCCCTGTACTCTCTCCCTGTACTCTCTCCCTGTACTCTCTACCTGTACTCTCTACCTGTACTCTCCCTGTACTCTCCCTGTACTCTCACTGTACTCTCCCTGTACTCTCTACCTGTACTCTCTCCCTGTACTCTCTACCTGTACTCTCTCCCTGTACTCTCTACCTGTACTCTCCCTGTACTCTCCCTGTACTCTCTACCTGTACTCTCTCCCTGTACTCTCTACCTGTACTCTCTACCTGTACTCTCCCTGTACTCTCCCTGTACTCTCACTGTACTCTCCCTGTACTCTCTCACTGTACTCTCTCACTGTACTCTCTCACTGTACTCTCCCTGTACTCTCTCCATGTATTCTCTCCCTGTACTCTCTCCCTGTACTCTCTACCTGTACTCTCACTGTACTCTCTCCCTGTACTCTCTCCCTGTATTCTCTACCTGTACTCTCTACCTGTACTCTCTACCTGTACTCTCTCCATGTATTCTCTACCTGTACTCTCTACCTGTACTCTCTCCCTGTACTCTCTCCCTGTACTCTCTACCTGTACTCTCACTGTACTCTCTCACTGTACTCTCCCTGTACTCTCTCCATGTATTCTCTACCTGTACTCTCTCCCTGTACTCTCTCCCTGTACTCTCTCCCTGTACTCTCACTGTACTCTCTCCCTGTACTCTCATCATGTTGTTTAGCAGGCATTGGGAACGTGAGAGAGTAGTTGTACTAAAAGGTGTTGGTGAAGAATGAAAAGCATGAGTGCTTTTTTGTGACATCATTGCCATGTTAGATGTCAAATCCATTGTCGGTATCTCTAACAGAGGGACAGATGGAGTGAGAGAGTGGAACAAAAGCTGAAGAGGAAGGTTACTGTCCCTGTCCTGTGCTTGAGATGAACAGAAAACAAGAAATGCTCAGCAAGTCTGATTCTGTTTTGTTTTTTTGTTTTTTCATGACCAGACTGTGTTTTGTTGTGGAGAAATGGCCAACCCATTTCCGAAATGTGTCAAGATTCCCTTTCAAGCGCCGCAACCATTTTTCAATAGAAGGCACATGGCGTGCGAAAGAAGAGATGACTTCATTGATTTACCTCAGCTTCAGAAACTGAACAGCATATTTTCCCTCTGTTCACTTACAATTCATGCCTCAGACAGCGGGAAGTGACTGAGCCACTCAAGAAAAGAGCACCACATCGAGACAATGTAAATTGTAGACATAAAGAGGAGGCAACGGTGGGGACTCGGAGAAGAAAACGGAGGAGCGGGGGCACAGTCTGCCGGGAACAGGTACTGGTGTGCATGTGGGTCAGTACATTGCATCATCAGCAGTTCTTGCAACCTGCCTGAGCATGCTAGGAAGGGCAAATAAGCCTCTCTCTCCCTCCGTCTCGCACTGCCTCTGCCTCTCTCTCTGTCTCTCTCTCTCTCTCTCTCTCTCTCTCTCTCTCTCTTCCAGTCTCTCACTGTCCATGTGTTTTTCTCTCTCTCTCCCTCATTCTCTCACTGTCTCTCTCTCTCTCTCTCTCTCTCTCTCTCTCTCTCTGTCTCTTTCTCTCTCCCTCAGTCTCTCATCGCCTCTGTGTTTTGCTCTCTCAGTTTTCTGTTTCCCTCTCTGTCTACACTTTGACTCTCTCTCTGCCTTTCTCTTTACGTTGTATGGACTTCATTGTCAGGAGCTATAGTTGGGCTCACCTTAGTGGTTCACCTCTTCCTTATTCACCTTTGGAACTGGTTTTGTTGGCCTTAGCATTTGTGCGGACCAGCATTTACGAAGACATACATATAAGCAGCATCTCATTCACAACGCAGGCCAAACATGTATCAGCTCTAAAAGTGTGGTGAACGTTGGGCTTGGCACAAGCTGTATGGTGCCAGTGTAACCCTGTAATGTGAAACCTGTTTCTTTGTAATCTGTATAATTCAATAGTCATCATGAATGCCACATTCTTCCTTCTATGGGTATATAAAGAGTATGAATATGTTGTTAATGTGGAATAATGTGGCTGATATATTGTGCAATATGTAGCATTCCTTCTTCGTGTGTGCGTGTGTGTGTGTGTGTGTGTGTGTGCGTCTATGTGTGCGTGTGTGTGTGTGTGTGTGTGTGTGTGTGCGTCTATGTGTGTGTGTGTGTGTGTGTGTGTGCGTCTATGTGTGTGTGTGTGTGTGTGTGCGTCTATGTGTGTGCGTGTGTGTGTGTGTGTGTGTGTGTGCGTCTATGTGTGCGTGTGTGTGTGTGTGTGTGTGTGTGCGTCTATGTGTGTGCGTGTGTGTGTGTGTGTGTGTGCGTCTATGTGTGCGTGTGTGTGTGTGTGTGTGTGTGTGTGTGTGCGTCTATGTGTGCGTGTGTGTGTGTGTGTGTGTGTGCGTCTATGTGTGCGTGTGTGTGTGTGTGTGTGTGTGTGTGTGTGTGTGTGTGTGCGTGTGTGTGTGTGTGTGTGTGTGTGCGTCTATGTGTGTGTGTGTGTGTGTGTGTGTGTGTGTGCGTCTATGTGTGCGTGTGTGTGTGTGTGTGTGTGTGCGTCTATGTGTGTGTGTGTGTGTGTGCGTCTATGTGTGTGTGTGTGTGTGTGCGTCTATGTGTGTGTGTGTGTGTGTGTGTGTGTGTGTGTGTGTGTGTGTGTGTTGCTATGCGTGCGTGAATGGGAATGGGTGCAGGCCACTGACTTTGCGTTCACTTCAGAGTCTATAATTTTGTGTGTATTAAAAATCCATTTATAGCTTGTAAGCAATATCTGCACGCAGTTGTACAAAAATGCTGAAATCTGCATTTTTCCCAATGAGATAATGTCTCCTTATTTTTCCCGGTAAGATAACAAGTCTCCTTATTTTCCCACTCTTTATGGGTTATTTGCTCTTCCTCTCTTCCTTTCCCCTTCTGGTATCCACTCCCCTCTCTCTGGCTCCTGTCCCCTCTCACTAACTCGTGCCTACTGTGCCCGTGAGGATTGAATTAGCTCTAAATGACTGCAGTGCTGGCTATAGTAAATGTTTTAATTGAATGCAAACAGAGCTGGGGTTATTCTGTCTCATTTGAAGAGATAGGAGTGATACTTTTGGACAGCTTGGGGCAACTGCACAAGTTAAGGAATTTTAAAAAAGTGCGAGTTGGAGCTGCTCAAAATTCAATGTCATAGTCAGCAATTTTGTTAGGAAGAGAGACGGATGAAAGTGGCTTTGATAAAGCAATTCCCCGAGATAGTACCATCAGTACAGCTGGAGCAAGAAGAATCACTGAGTAAGGAACGCTGTTATACGACTCTTGTGAGTTTTTTTTTTTTTCCCTGATATTTCTTAGCTAATTTGGTCACATCATTTACATTTTACTCATTAGAAATGTGTGCGTGCTCTAAGGGAATCATTATGGAATCAGACTCGCAGTTCTTCCATGGACTTTTTTTTTTTTTCCCTCAGCCTCCAACGACTCACATCTTTCATTTGCCTTCATAGTAAAAGGAGCTCAAGTAATTATTGGCAAACCGATTTGGAGCGTTCAAACTGAGGTTGACTGTTCTGAATTTGTTCAACTTATCATTTTTCATTTATTCTCTCATGAAAGCACATTCGTAATAAAATTCTAACATTCATTGGACCCCTTAACTTTGAAAGTTGTACCAGAAATTGGGCCAGTTAAACTTTTTTATGTGCTCTCTGCTATTGTATCTTACCTGGTCCATGTTTCAAGTTTCAAGTTTCAAGTCTCAAGTTCTAGCTATGTAAAAATACAGAGGGTTAACATCGTACAACTTGTTGAAGACTAAAAGAATGCTTTCAGAGAACATTGTCCCTTTTAACATACATCCAATTTGACTTACAGTATATATACTATATGGTCAATAGTATTCACTCACCCATCCAAATCATTGAATCGAGGTGTTCCAATCACTCCCATGGCCACATGTGTGTAAAACCAAGCATCTATGCTGCTTCTACAAACGTTTGTGAAAAGGTTGCTCTCTGGAATTCCAGTGTGGTACTGTGATAGGATGCCACTGGTGCAACAAGTCCAATTGTGAAATTTCCTTGCTACTAAATATTTAACAGTCAACTGTAAGTGGCATTATAACAAAGTGGAAGTGATTCGGAATGCTGGCAACTCAGCCATGAGGTGGTAGGCCATGTAAAATGACAGAGCAGGGTCAGCAGATGCTGAGGCACATAGTGTGCAGAGGTCACCAACTTTCTGCAGAGTCAATCGCTACAGACCTCCAAATTTCATGTGGCCTTCAGATTAGCTCAAGATCAGTGCATAGAGAGCTTCATGGAATGGGTTTCCATGGCTGAGCAGCTGCATCCAAGGCTTACATCCAGTAGATTGAAAAGCGTCAGATGGAGTGATGAATAAAAGCATGCCGCAACTGGACTCTAGAGCAGTGGAGACGTGTTCTCTGGAATAATGAATCACGCTTCTCCATCTGGCAATACAAAGGATGAGTCCGGGTTTGGCGGTTGTCAGGAGAATGGTACTTGTTGGACTGCATTGTGTCAAGTGTAAAGTTTGGTGGAGGGCCAATCATGGTGTGGGGCTGTTTTTCAGGAGTTGGGCTTGGCCCCTTAGTTTCAGTGAAAGGAACTATTAATGCTTCAGTATACCAAGAGATTTTGGACAATTTCATGCTCCCTTTTACTGTCAGACTGACCAGGACCAGACTGGAGAGCTGTTGTAAATGAAGTACATCTAATGTGCATTCAGTTTAAGATAGCTATGCATATCTATATATCATAAATTATTGTATATTAATTTTATATTGTGTTTTGAAAGGTGAGAGTTGTTGTTTTGACTTTTGAAAGGTGATATTTGCTGCCTAATGTTTTGTTGGTTTTGTGTAAAATCTTTATGTTCTCAGTTTCTTGTTATCCTAAATACTCTTTGCTTAGAATGACACATTAATATTCAGACTATGCCACACACCCTGACTATTTCTCTCTCACTTTTTTGAGAGTGGTCGCCATTCTGCTATTACATTGGAACACACTGCTGGTCGTGGCTATTTCCCACTCTTGTATCACCAATCTCCATAAACCCACTCTCCTGGACATGGCAGGCCCGAGTGTGAAGCCTGGGGCTAAAGTTCTGCCATCGGCCTCTGTAGGTGAATGACTAATGAGGTGCTGTGGGTCACCCTAATGGACCCCTCTGTCAGTTGTGACTGGGGCAGAGGCATCTGGTAGTACAAGTGAGAGATGGGAGCAAATGATGAATGGAGAGCTCATAGTAGAAGCATGACGCAGGCGCCACCAACCTCTCCTCCGGAGACCTGCTATCCAACTCCTCCTGACAGGCCGGGAATGAGTGAGGAAGGTTCTCGTACATGCACAGGTGACGCTAGAACAGCTGTGACCACCTTGCAAGGATCAGTGAAGTCGAGACGTCATTCGCCGTCGGTGTACGCCCGCCATGGAAGCTGACTCACGGGAATTTTTGTTCCTCTCCCCCTGCGTCCCTGATCTAAATGTACCCAAAATGTGCTGAACAAGATAATCTCTAAAATGATAAACAATAGCTTATGCTATTATGCCAATGCCAGAGCTCTGAGTGGCTCTCCAGTGATATTGCGTCTAGTGCATTTCCTAATATTCAAATCATCCTTAGTCTGCAAGTCTCTGGTCATGTTCCATTAATCACATTATGCATTCGAGCCATGGAGCATTTGCATGTCCTTTTTGACTTTCGTGTTATATCCCAGAATGCAGTCATTCTGTTTCTTTTTCCCCGTGTCCAATGATACGTATTTCAAATGAGCATAAATGAAGAGGGTTCCTGTTATTGTCTGCACTGGAAAAATTGTATCATTTCAATGTAATATTCATGAGCACTTCATATGAATGCAAATATGCTCACTCGACAGATCCCACATAATTCGCCAATTATTAATGTATTATTCAAAAAGGAAGACGGCTCTTAATTATTGAATAATATTTAAGCCTTAATCCAGATTTTTCAGCAGAATTCTGAAGTTAAGTTGGAAAATATAACTAACTTACTGCCAAACAGCTTACTTTCATAGTAGAGAAATCCATTTCAGTGAAGCCCATACTGCCCACCAAATGCGCAGCCCGATAAAACTGGAAGCAGGGGCTAGTTTTACCACCTGGAGTCGGGGTTGAGTGGGATCAGTGCTGCATAGCTGCTAGTTAGCGACACCCCAGAGGAAGCGTGGACTCTTCTTTCTTCTTCTATTGGTCCTGGGGCTATATGGCCATTGCAGAGCTATTTAATACCCTACTCTATCTTCTGCAAAGTCAATAATGAAGTCATTTGGTTGAAAATAAATCATGCAAGTTGAGACCTTCATCAATAGAAACCTCACTGTTTATTTACAGCATAGATATATCCTATCTCTGGGTAAGTCTCTTTCCCTTACCTTCTCTCTCATTGCACCTGTTTTCAACAGATGCAGTAAAAATCTGCTTTGAGACTTGCCCTAAATTGCTTTGTCTGCTGATGTAAGCCTGCAAGTGTGTCTGTGTGTTTGTCTGCACTGTGATGCTCTCCTCTGCCCTCCCCTTCCTGCTTGCTTGCCCCTGTGAACGTCTATTAGGCAGATAGCTGGGCGTGTGACAGGGACCGCAAACACTGTTCTGCTTTCTCGTGCGCCTTCATAAGCCAGCGTTGCATAACAGCAGCGCTCTCCATCAGGACACTTGTCAGGAGAAAGATCCGAAAATGAAGATCTGAATTTCTCTTTCTCTCTCTTTTTCTTTTTCCATCCTACTCTCTCTCTCTCTTTCTCGCTCTTTGTCCCTCCCACTCTCTCTCTCTCTCTCTCTCTCTCTCTCTCTCTCCTTCTCTTGTTGTCCTCCCACTCTCTCTCTCTTTCTGTCTCTCTCTCTCTGTCTCTCCCACTCTCCATCTCTCTCTCACACTTTCTTTCCATCCCCATTCCTTCCTCTTCTATTTGTTCTGCACTGACATGTGCTCCTGCCTTTCTTGCTGTGACAGATCGGGGAGACGCGATCCGGATTTGACAACCCACCTGGGAAAGAATGCCCTTGGGGTAGGCGGGGGTGGGGGAGTGGGGCTTATTGCAGGGATGAAACTTTCATTTGAATGGGGATGTTGAAGAATATATACTGTAGAAGGGAACGAGTCAGATGCCAAATAGAGAGATCCAGGTTGACAGGACCAACTTTACTTGTGAGCACAAATTACACGTCCACAGACCTAGAGTGCAGCGTCACGCACCACATTCAGCCCGCTTCTACCAATAATGAGAGCCTATTAGTGTGACCAAGTTCCAGAGTAGCTTAGCCGTGGTGAAAAAAAAGAGTGAAAGGGAGGAGGGAAAAAAGGAAAGTTGACTCATGACTTTGTGAGAACAATAGCAGCAAGCCCGAGCCGGTAAGCCAGCGGCCCACCGATGGCTCGGCATCATGGGAAATTAAAGCTTGACAAACAGATGAGATGTCAGTGTGCAGAAAATGCTATTTTTCATTTTACTCGCCACCACTCTCCATGGGGGGGGGATCTTTAAGGAAAGGAAGGGAACAATAACAGAGCTTAGAGGAGCGGGAGAGCAGGAGACTGAGAGGGGAACAAAGGAATAGAGAGAAAGAGTGTCTGCTGAAGTATTATGTTGGCTTTGTAATAGAATGCCACCACTCTCCCCGAAGAGAAGTCAAGATGTCATTTGAGTCCACTGTAAGCCACCGGGTTGGGCACACCCTGCTCCGATGACATACGACACATGTCTGCGCGTGTGTTTGCGTGGGCGGGCGACGTTGGTGAGGACCGCTCAGACGATTCGCATTTTCCCTGGTGATCTTTGGCGAGACATTGGCTGGTGGGGGGTGTGGGTGGGGAGCAGGTGGTGTCAGGGTGGTGCGACGGTGCGGCCCACCCCGGGATCAGGCTGCTGTCACCAGGCTGTGAGAGCCATTAAGGCTGGCCTGAGCGACCAGGTTGTGGGCGTGTGATAAAATACAGCCTGGCGCTCAGTCCCCTGACCTGCGAGAACTGCTACATATTGATTTTTTCCCCTCTCTTTTATATATATGTGGGCTGTAATAGAGAAATTCCCCAGACGTGAGGCGTGGAGTAAATACCAGAGCGTTGGGGCGTGTAAGCCAAGAAACAGCTTAGTAGAGGTGCAAAATCAAACTGCTCAGCATAATGAAACAGAGGAGGGCAGAGCAGGGGTTTCTAACCTTTTTGTATTCCACATGCACTTGATACAGATATAATACACTTACAGTATGACTGGGCAAGTCAAGCCAGTGCACAGGGAACAGGAGTGTCTGCAGTGTTCCATCTTCCTTCTTCACAACTCCACGTTACCTTGCTACATGATGCTGCGAATGTATTTGCATTCTAATTTGACAACATGGAGGGCATTAGCTAGCATTCTGCTCCTGCATCTCTTTGGGATATAGCATCAGATTGAGCTGAACGTGCTTATACACACTGAGCCTCACAGCTTGCCATGCACATTCTGAAACGCCACGTTCATATATCTCTTGCCACAGGGAACACGATAAGCTCACCATAGTTTATAGGCAGTATATTGTAATGGTGGGATCTGAACATGTGGAGCACCTGTGGTGGGTAGATAGAGGGCGAGATGGATGAACTAAGAGTCCTCCCCTCCCTGTGCCTTGCTGCAGGAGAAGTGGGCCCACACAACACATTAATCTGCCCATAGACAATATCCATCTGTCGCCTAGGCAAAGCCTCAAGGTGTTGGCACTGCGTGTGTGTGCTTGTGTATGTACGTGTGTGTGTGTGTGTGTTTGTGTCTGTGTGTGTGGTGGAGTAGGCTGGCTGAGGAGGTGTAGATGGCCATGCGCATGGCTGTTTGTGTGTGTGTGTGAGTGTGTGTGTGTGTACGTGTGTGTGTGTGTGTGTTCGTGTGCATGCATGCATGTTTGTGTGTGTGTGTGTGTGTGTGTGTGTGTGTGTGTGTTGGGGGGTGGGGGTGGAGGTTCTGGATGTGGCAGCATGGCTTGTCACCCAAGCAGCCAGAGGTGCAGTAATCCCTGTCTGACCCAAACATCTCTCCAGAATGCACCACTGAACACGATGCTGCCCGTCTCTATAGCAACTCTGGATGTGTCCGACCATGGTAGCAGGCTGACTTGTCTTGAATAGGTGATGACTTCATCTTTTTCACACTGTCATGCTTGCAATTTTGTTGTGGTTTCTTTCTCCAGTGCTCTCTCCCTCATCCTTTGTCTCTCGCTCCCATGTGTTTCTTTTGTTTCTTTTTGAGTCACAAAAGCCACTACAGCCTTTCATTTTTACTTCTGCACAGCTAACAGTACAGAACTGTGCACTTGTGGGCTCCTCAAATAATTTATATTACTAAGGCCATAAGTCTGTTTTGTATGACATTGCAACCCCATAAAAGTGAATAACAGCAAGTTCAAGAGCTGTCCTCAATACCTCAGTGTCACACACACTTCTCTGTTTCATCTCTCAGTCTCATTCACACACACACACACACACCCACATATACTTATTCACTTTCTATGCACACACTCACACATCAGCACACGCACGCGCACACACAGTCCTGAGAGACAGTAAAACGTCTCCCCTCAAACACTTGCTGAAAAAAGCAGGAGACTTAAACAAGTTCATTTTATTTCATCCATCTTTTAAAATATGCAGTGTTTGAAATTGCTCCTGAGCTGGTGGCATTAATAATGCATCTGCCTTAAAACCGGCATGAAGTTCAGAAAAATCAGAAATCGCGCATCCTCGATGACAGTGTTTTCTACCTGCGAGCTGGCGTCACAGGCATGCAGTCTTCCAATGCACATGTTTTATGCATTCACGGATTAGCATACCACCCACTCAACTGTAATACTTGCTAACCTCTGAAGTTAGGAATCGCACTGTTAACGTTGTAATCAGGGCCGCGTGTGGGCTGCAGGAGCCGGGCTTTGGGGCTAAGGCTCATGCTGCTGGGCTGAGCTGGAAACAGATGCGCGTCATTACTGAGGGTGAGGGGATGGGCACAGAGGTGGCCATGCATCAGGACAGGATCTCACTGATGTTTAATGGGAAGCCATCAAGCAGGCCATGCTTAAAACGTATTCGCCAGCGCCAAACAGCTCTGCATTGCGTAATGCCCGGCCACGTTCCTGCTTGAAAGCTTGTTTTGTTGGGTAGAGTTTGAATGTCAAAAGGTGGTTCGTGTCTCTGTTTCGTTCGTTTTTTTTTTTTTTTGGTTTTTTTTTTGGCTTTTCGATTAATTACTAAATGCTTATCATAGCTGTATGCCATGTCTCGGCAGCGTGACAACAGCCCAGTGTTGTAAAATTAATTATTTCACTAATGTGGACCTTGCGCGTGAGAAAATGCTGAACTCTACCCAAACAGCTCATTAATCTTGTGATGGCCTCTCCGGGGCTAGGTGAAGTGGTGCTGAATTTCAATACACACCACCTCCTCCTGTTTCACCTTTGGCTACTTCTTTTTCGTGGACGGAGGCATTTCATACACACTTGTGAACATATGTGTGCATATAATTTGCGTGCCCACACAAACCCCCCCCCCAAGAAATGACTGCATATTATGTGTACGTGCACATGATATACTAATATTCTGTCTGAGCCGCCACAGACAAATGTACATGCATCTCTTTTCAGTTCAACCACTCATTACATACTTAGGGTTCCCCCAAATCCTAAAACGATGGTATAGTGGGAAAAACGTGGAATTTGTTTTATTAAAAAGGGACTCTCATTGTCACAAAAATCCCTGATTTTACGGTCTCAAACAGCAAACAACAAAAAGTTGTTAAAAGGTTCTTAGGGCAGGATTTCCCTGTGACCCTGATGATCCAGGATGACCCTGGAAGCCTGATCATCCAAGATGAGCTTTCAGGCTCAGCATACAGTTGACTGAGCTGCAGAAAACCAGCAAAAATGTTGCTCGTCCTCATCTCAAAGACATATCATTATTTTACATTGTTCTTGTCTCTTAGATCCATTTTTTTTTTAAATTCCAGAAATCTATTCCCTTTGTTGCTTTGGCTTTTAATTAAAAGTGAAGTTAAATAGCACACCTTTTGATTCTTCTCACTAAGCATGATTTAATTGGATTGTTGTATTTTTTTTACTTCATTGAAACTGAACAATCAATCAGAATTTTGTGGAACATTGAGCAGCATTTAAACGTAGCTGATAAAGTGAATGGTTTACCCATGCAGTCATACGTGCCAGCATGGTTATGATTGGCTAGATTCCACAAGGGATCTACAATTATATATAGGTTAATTATGTAAAACTATTGTTTATCATAAAGAAATCTCAAGTGTTATTCAATATTTACAAATATTCATCATATAAACATGCTTCTCCACTGTTGCAGTATAAGTAAACAAGAACATTTAGATATTTTGTTAATATTTTGTAATACTTACATTTAGTTAAAATAAATATCAGTGTGGGGCTAGAATGGTTTAAAATCCCTTGCAGACTGACTAAACTTCATTGTTAAGGCATTCGATAGGTATTTTAAAGCTCAAAATATAACTAAAATAGTATTGAGATTACAGGCAAAACATGGCAAGAAAATATTATTGTACATTAACACAAAAGAATTCAAAAATATTCTTGATACTCATACACAAGCAATATACAGGGCTAAGTTAATGTTAGCAATGTGCACAAAGTATGGAATAAACTGGGATGTAAAGTCTAAATTAATGATCTCCAAGTTAACTTGACTGGAGAAGATGAGGAGAAAGTACACTTGACGTGCTTTTCACCAAGTGAAATCACATAAGCATATACAGCAGCAGACTATGTCCAGATTCTCCAGTAAAGTACTGTTGGTAATATGTGCTAGTAATAACTATCTTCCTAATTTTCAAATTATTTCAATCAAACAGAAGCTATTAAATTAAAAAACAGGAAAAAAACAAATGATTTGTCCCGGGTCTTGATGCTGACTTAGAAAGCTGTATAACATTGATATAGTGTTATAATAAAATTTATTTCCAGAATGCCTCATATTTGCAAAGTGCTGATGAAATACTTTGACAAGAAGTTACTATAAATAAATAATTACAGTACATTATTTAGGGCTTAATGACTTGTTTTTTTTCCCCTGAAAACTTGAAATATTTAATAAAGCTTGTAAAATGCACTTGGTGTCTGGGTTATATTGTTTGGCACTACACTATTTGAGTCATTATTGAAGGAATTAACAAAAACTATTAACAGGGTAGTTTGTAAATATAAAATCTTCTGGCATGTAATTTTAGTTGCATGTGGCTGGTTTTCTTGGGTTTGTCATTGGGTTTATCATGACTGCACTTTTGGAGTATCACTGGTGCTCTTCTGAACCTCTTCCTGATAATGGCACACTGCATATTACGCAAGCTCATTTCCCCCCACTATCAAACTATCGGGTGGAGAGTCGCTCTTGGAAATTTCGCCTGTTGCTGCACCGAAATCTGTCTTCAGCGCTTTTCAAACAATGAGAGTGGAGGAAAGAGAGGGTTTCTATAATTACGCTTTATTAGAGTTCTGTCTCTTGGAGCCAATTTGGACAGGACTATACTGAGAAATGTTCTCTACTCACTTTTTCTAATTGCCTCTAAGGGTTTACATTGGGCTATGGAGAGAGTGCTGGTGTTTTATAATTTTTCATAACTTATTCACCATGTGCATTTCCTCTGTATTAATTAATTTAAAGGAACAGTTTTCTTGGCCTAATTTATTAAAGTGTAAATAAATAATAAATAATAAATATGTCAGAGAGAAGTTTCCTTATTATTTTTCTTTCTTCCTCGTGTTGAGAACTATGTGTGATTTCTTATGCTGTCAGTCATATTTCTTTTGGATTTTTGATCATGTCAGAGCACAAGACAAGTTCTCTCGAATTTTACATTAAACTTACACTTACAGCATGTAAATGTAGGCCAGAGTCTAGGAATAACATTAAACAAGAGCCAATTAAAAGACATGTAGTCTGTGCAGCAAAATACAAATAAGGCAAAATATTTTTTTTGCATATATTTTTTGTATATATTTTAAGATTACTAAATGCAGGATTAGTGATCAATCCAGTGCCTTTGACGTGAATTTTGATTTAAGGGCTGTTTGAAGATATGGGTATTCAGTCTGCATTTGAAGACAGTAAAGGATTTTACTGTAGGAACAATCAAGTTTATTCCACCATGTGGACGGTAGTGCAAAAAGAGTTCTGAGGTAGTTCAAGGGTTTTAAATCTGCTGCAGGCAAATATAGGAAGCCAGTAAATGGAAGGCATTGCTGGAGTGATGTGTGTGATCTTGGCAAGATTGAATACAAGTCATGAAGCTGCATTCTGGATGGATCAGTTGCAAGGGCCTAGTGGTGTACACAGAGATACCTGCCAAAAGTGAGCTGCAGTAGTCCAGTCAGAGCATTTTCAAAGATGACCAGATCATTTTTTGGGCGGGTATTCAGAGGAATGGGTAACAGCTTTGTCTTGTTTGGGGTTCAGCTTTGGCTGTTGTCCAAGATGAGATGTCATCTAGGCCTGCTGAGATCTGACTCTAGATGATAGAATCTGATGGAGGGGAGGAGTATAACAGTAGTAGGAGAAAATGTGAGGATATTACCTTTCCCAGAATGCAAATATAGACCCAAAAGAAGAGGTCCAAGCACTCAGCCTTGTGGGGCACCTGTAGAAAGTCTGCAAGTAGCAGATGTGGATCCTCTCCATATCCCCTGGTCACCTGATATAAGTAACCCCCTGTTTAGGCTGCAGATCACTGCTGCACTAAATCAGTGGTGCCATGACTAGTGATTATAGAAAGTAGAGTAGTGTGGTTGACCAGGCTGAAAACAGCAAAGAGTTCTAGGACGATCAAGACCAACATTAGTGTGGATAATCTGGCAGCATGAAGATTCTCTATAATTGTGATGAGGGCAGTTTCTGTGGCATGTGCCAAACTGGCTAGGATCCTGGAGTCCATTCTGCATAACAAAGCTAATGCAAGTGCATATGTCAGACTTTTAGACAGATAGGAGTGATACTAGACAGGATATGCTGACATGGCATAGGTCAATATTGTTCTTTTTTTAAATTGGGTGCAGTTCTGGTGGTCTTAAAAATTGGGTTGGTATGTGGATTAATATTCTAGGAAAGTGAAGAAAGTCTCACAAACTCTGAATCTTTTGGTGTAACTTATTTAAATGCCAAGTGTGCTGATTTCCCCGGTGAAGGGATATGCGCTTTTGGTCCTAATTGGTTTTGTATAGAACCTGTAGCCACCCATGCACTTTTCAGTACTAAAACGTTTCCATGCAGTCTTTTACAAATGTAATTCTAATGCATCTCTTTACTTGCAGATGAAAAGTTTCCTTTAATTAAGCCTAGATATTTTCTCTAAATTCATCTCAGAAGTCATCTTTGGCAGGGCTGACATGCCAAGTAAACATTCTTTCAGATCTTAAACTTTCAGATGTAAAGTTTGTTTCGCTTCACATCCAGCATGTCTGAGCTCTTCATCTTCCGGAATAAGGCAAGGCCACCCGGAAGGATCACGAGGCTGGATAAAGGGAAGCTGTCCACCACTCATGCTGTCTGTCAGCCTCCTACACATTTACCAGGGGTAATGGCTCCAGGGATAGAGTGACAAGTACATGGTGTTTAGGGCTATGGCTGGTGAGAGAAGAGGCAAGCTCTGGTCAGGCCATGTGATTTATAAAAGAGAGGGAGGGAGAGGAAGGTGGAGGTTTCGTCATTCTGGCATTTTTTTCTTTGAGCTTTAGAGTTTATTGTAATCTTCAGGTTTGTTCTATTTCAATTTCAAGTGGACAAAAACATTCTCTTGGTGATGAGAACATTCAGTCAGTCCTTGAGCTCTACTGGTGTCATTAGCATGGCATTTTAGTTTTTTGATAGCAACTGACAAGTGTCCTTCCTTTTCTTCTGAAAACTCAATAACAAACACTTGTAATTATGAGCAATGAAGTGAAATCTAAAGAACACAGGAGGAGCTAAGCCAGTGGGATCTACAGACGTCAGTCTGTATTCGGAAGTCATGTCTTACAAGGAAACGAGATGGAGAGTAAACAAGAATATGAAAAATATGCTTGTGTGCATTAAAATCCACACTGACAAACTGCTGTGGCAGAGTAATGCTTTGCCAGCTTCCATAGCTCCAGCTGTCCATCTGCCGAGAGGAATTGCACGCACTGTTACTACTATTTTTACATGCAAATAGATGCTGCTGCTGTTGTTAGCAGTGGAAAGAAGAGATGGTTATACAAAAGGGGTGGGAGAGATTTGGTGTTTCACTTAAAAGTTTAACTACAAACCTAAAAACAATAAGCACCTATTGATAATTGAGGAGATGTTACTTGTGTTAAGATTAATAAAACACAATAGTACAAGTGCATTTAGGTAGCTTTCTTTGAAGCCAAAAGATGTGATCTCTCTCTCTCTCTCTCTCTCTCTCTCTCTCTCTCTCTCTCTCTCTGTGTGTGTGTGTGTGTGTGTGTGTGTGTGTGTGTGTGTGTGTGTGTGTGTGTGTGTGTGTGTGTAAGAACACTATGGGTTTGGTGGTGCTGTGCTTAGCTTGCCCTTGCCCAAGGTTAATCTGTCACTTTTCATGTATATTTGCATTCATTCTTATCTACTCCTCGCCATTCAGCCGTCTGCCTGTGTGTGAATCCACCTCTCCCACCTAATCACTCTCCTTTATTATAAATGAGTCTCTAAGATCAGCTCCCACCCATATCTTCCTCATTGTCTCCTCCTCACACATGCACACACACAAACACGTGTGATACATAGTATATAATATGGAATGGATCATTTATAATATGCAGAACAAATTTTACCCTTTAGTATGTGTTACAGTGTTCTCTTTTAAAATATGTGGCAGTCTTAATCTCCAAATAGATGCGTGTATTTTCTGTAATAGAATTCCTGAGCCCAGGATTCCTCTTGTCCAGGGGATGTGATTGATAGGATTGCATTTCCCCACCAAAACCCAACCAGTCATTTTCAAAGTTTTGGCTAGCAGACTGAGTTTGAATGAGTGCCATACTGAATACCATGAAAATGAAATCTAACCTACTTTCAAGCCTTAGTGTGTATGACAGCAGTTTCTGGTTGAATTTCTGATAGGGCCCACCTCCATCTTAAATTGTCCACAATCTTTTTTTTTTTTTTTTTTTTTTTCATTAAATGTGATTTTTAAAATGTACTCTCTATATTCTCAGTATACTTTCTATGTGTTATCAGTTGTATTTTTAACTGTTTTAACAACCTGGCTTTCAATTTAATACCAAAAAATGTATTTCATACTTATACTTTTGAACTAGGTCAGATGAAATGTAAATTGGTATTAAAAGGGTTTTGGAGAATTTGTCCATGAAGAATATTTGACTTGAATGTGTGAGTTGGGATAATTACACTGGGTATTACAATAAGACGTTCACAAGATTATATTAGTTCATAGACTCATGCATAAGTGTAATTTATGCTCGGGACGCAGGGGGCATGTCCGTACCACTTTCTGAAATGTCTGATTTTGTGCTCAGCACTTTTGTGCCCACCACAGCTTGCTGCAGATATCTGTCCAAACACTCTGAGAAAACGGCAGGAAGAGCGTGCGGAACGGTGCCCACACCCCTGATATGACATGTGATCAGTGGCTGTCATTGCACCTGTTTCCAGGACAGGAGCTGGAAAGTCATATGACTTTTCCATCGACACAAATGTTCAGACAAAACAAATGATTAAAAATAAATAAAAAATCAAAATAAATAGAAAATGATTTACTACAAATACATTTTAAACCACAGTGCTGATACTTCGGGTAGCGCTCAACTCTGATAGGACCTCTTCCCTTCAGCCCCAGTGCCGATTTCACTTCAGTGAGCCTGCATGCCCAAGATGTAGATTTCTTAAAGGGAACGTGAATTTAAGGGGTTTCTGGATTGAATGCAACCCTGTCCACAGTCTTGCCCCTCAGCACTTTTCAAGGCATAGTTCACTCTTAGTTCACTCTTAGTTCACTCTTAGTTCACTCTTAGTTCACTCTTTGCCTCCTATGTTGCATCAAATGATCTCTCATGAATGTCAGTGATCATAAGGAATGTCAGTGATCATAAGGAATGTCAGTGATCATAAGGAATGTCAGTGATCATAAGGAATGACAGTGATCATAATATTGAGACTCCCCGTGTTCAGTAATGGTATATATTTGAAAAACACAAACCCTGTAGTATAGTGGAAAATGTTGCAATGTGCAAATGATTGCAATGTACATACTGGGCACACATCAGCCTTCGTAATAGAAGCAAAGTAACATCATCTTTCCTAATAGACAGAATGTAATGGCATATCAGGGCTCAGCATACCAAAATGGCGCTGTGTTAACATGCCATTAGAAGACAGAAAGTAAGACGAATGCACATATCACTAGATTTTGATACAGTATACTTAGAAATATGCGTAAGGTCTTCCCAAGGTTTCAATATTATTGTTGTGGTGTGGATCTTCAGGCATTGTTCTAGGGCGCTAGGAATCTTGATGACAGGAAAGAAACTAAAGATATAAGATGGTACTGTTTGATTCAGGAAATTTCAAAGGAGTTCCACAAAACAGGTTCTTTGAGTCAATACATTTTGGAATAGAATCAAGCGCAGCTGCCAGACATGTCAGACCTGAAGAATGTGTGGCAGGTGACTGTTGATTGGTCAGCTACTATTATTCATTTCATCCTAGGGAAAGTCAAGACAGGATTCACACGGGACTTTTTGAAGAGTGAAGAATGTGAATTGCACTTCCTTTTTCCCCTTTGTGGGTTCACTGATCTATAATAGCATCTGTAACCCATTTGAACATGACAAGTTAAACATGGCATGAAGTTAACAATATAAATACTCTTCTTGCTTTACCTTTGCTGTTAATTAAATGAGCTATCTATCATTAAATTAGTGAACATTACACAAACTATGATAAGCTTTCAACTTTTAGTTCACAAGCTAGCTAATTAACATTAATGTTTTCAATAAAGATCAGTTTGACAGCTACATATGCAGAATCAAAAGTTAAAAGTAATTAGGTTAGGTGCATATATATATAGTACACATGGAAAACAGAAATAACTTGTATTAGTAGCCAACATTAAAACATTTGTTTACCCACATGCAAGATTTGAATTAACCTTTTCTAAAATTGACCATTTCATGTGCTGGGCTGTTATATTGGGAACTTTTCTAGTCTGTACATTAGCAATAACAATATCCAACTCATTCAGAACAGACACTTAATGTAGCCATAAAGTATCCCAAGCAAACTACCACTTGTGTTGATTGTTCCTACATACTTTTCAAAAAAGTAGTTTTGCAATTAGTTGCACAAGGCTGTGCACTGAGCACACATCAACCTTCCTAATAGAAGCAAACACATATCAGAAATGAGCATATCAATATGGCCAATGGACCTTAGGTAGCTTTATCTTTCGCTAATAGTTGCATATTGCATATGGTTTGTCCCAATTGCACATTTAACACAAATGTTAATTTCTGAGTATGCACTTTGCAGTACAATCACAAGTACCAAAGTTGATGATACTCGAAAATCCACAATCCATATTTAAAACTAGTCAGCTTTTGAGTATGTTGTCGATGGACACTATAGTCCCATAATGCAATATGAAATGGTAATGGATGCTATGCACATGTGGAATTGCTTGTCCCTGCTGGGGAAACAAACTGGAAATTACACACAAATGTAGTAAGTAGAGGAGCAGACTTCTGTAGGAGCATCTTTGCCATCTCAAAACATGGTAAAGGTATGGATATTTTAATTAATCTGTTTTAAAGAAAGAAAATCTCTCAACATGGCCTCCAGAGTCATGGCTTGGTATGATATATGTTGGCATAGCAACACTTCATCATTTATTGTTAGAAAGAAGCTGTGGAATATGTCAGTATTTTGTGTACTTTCGTGCTGAACACATACTAAGATTAATATATATCTTATAGTATTAGTGTGTAGTATACAATTGGAACAAACCCATAGTTTCATTCATCCCGATACATCAACAGTGCCACCATTTTAGAGCGATCAAACTGAACTTTCAAGCAAAAAAAAAAAATCACTATTTTGGATTTAAACATTTCACAAAACTGCATTTTTGTCCCCAGCACTTTTCAAAGCAAAGATTTGCCCGTGGAAAGATAATCTCACTTGCTAATTATAACCTAAGATATAATACTAATTCAGCAAGTAATAAGACCCCAAGGCTATATTTGAAATGGCTTATTAAATATAATATTTAATTAAATATAATATTAAATATGTAGTATTAAATACTACACTAGTATGCAGTATGCTGCATGAGCAACTACCCCTCAGTTGTATGCAATACAGTACATGTACTAGCCTGTGCTACTGTCACATGACCAGTAACCCCTCAGAGTGGTAAAGTTGTCAGAGAGAGACTGCTCAATTTGTTTCAAGATAAAAGTTTACAGATTAAAAAAAGTGATAAAGTTAAAAATTATAACCTGAGGCGATTTATTAATGACATTTTGGCTGTTGGCTGTCAGTTGGCCTCGGCTATTTTGCTTGTTTTAGACTATGATGATCAATGCAGCAGCAACAATTACAGTTCATTTATTTATGTTTTAAATTGTTAAATCATGCAGCATTTAGATGAAAATGTATCTATATATTCTACTCACATTTATATTGAGAGTCATTCAAGTTCCCTCAAGTTATTATTATTATTATTATTATTATTATTATTATTATTATTATTGTTATTATTATTATTATGCTCTTGGAATATTGGAAATGGCCACACAGCATTGGGGGATCCAGTGCACCATGAAGATATCTGTACGCATACTAGGAATTTTGGCCAGACTATGTCATCTCGGCATAGTTAGCATACTGTAGAAATTTGTTTTGGTCATATACTGTGCACTACATACTATTTTGGCCACAATTCATGCACAAGTAGTATGCTATGAACGGAATTTTGTGCCAAAATCTCTGACCTGGTCACCTGGATGTAACTGTTTGGCCCTTGTCAAAGTGACTCAGGTCTGCATGTCTGTATATTTTTCTCCACACACATGTTGTGTATGTGAATGTACTGTTAACATGCCATTGAATATATCCCAGTCCTTAATATGCTGTTACAAGATAATGTTCTTCACTTCTTCTCGAAGTGGTATTAGTACTGCGGCTGATTGTTGTAACATTAGATGCATATATGAGACTGTAATCTGTATATGCTATAGTAAGATATTTCAGCTAAGTAAAACTTCTCAACAAAACACTTGTGTAAAGGAAATACACTAATGTTTGCTTAAAGATCATTTGAAACTATTCATTTGAAGTTAGCTAGTTGGATAATATGTCACTGGTTAATCTCTGCTTAAAAAAAAAAAAATCACCTAAAATGACCTTAAATTACTAAACTAGCCCCAATAGTTATACCACAAAACATTCTTTGTGACAGAATGTCTTATTACTTAATCATTTACAAATATTCTATGCTAGAAAGTAAGCTAACCATCTAGTTAATGTGAGAAAGGTTACAAGTGCTATACCCAATACCTTGGCAAGAAATGCGCCAATGGGCAAAACAGCACGTAAGAAACTGTTTCATGATTGGTAAAATGATAGGAGTGATTGACTGGAGTTTTGGCACAAACATTCCAGCATCTTTTACCAAGCACATGTAACCTTTGAGAGAGGTTTGTAGAGTTGAAAGCATGTATAAATTCTGAAAATGTAGAGCGATGTTAAGTAGGCTTTCAAGTTTTGAATGAAACCCGGGTGTTTCACATGTATGCATTTTGAATGGAAATAACATTTTTGAGTAGACTTTCAAGTTTTGAATGAATGTAGTTTTGAATGAATGATGTTTTGTTTTGTTCAGCATATCTAAAGATATTTACGTGTGCATTCGATGCTGATAAGTGCATTTAAGTCTATTAGCTGAACACTGTTGTTCTCTCTGTGTGTAATATTCATTTTTAAAACATGAGTATCTTCTTTCAAACTATACTCTCACACTTAATCTCTCTCTCTCTCTCTCTCTCCCTCTCTCCTCTCTCTCTTTTTTTCTCTCTCACACACACATACACACACACACAAAACATAGAATGTATGACTTTGTCACTTGATCATTAAACTTTTTCCATAGTTGGCACACTGTATTGCAAAAACGTATTGCTCCCATTAGAAAAATTGAAAGTGGCACACAGTGTGAACCCTGCCTTACCACCAACTACATCCAATGGCCTTTTGTTCTATCCTTCAATGCACAAGCGTGCGGTCATGGAATGTGACAGCAGTAAGATTCAAACATCAACCTGGTGCATCAGAAGACTGAATGGACTTTGTCCTGGAGAAGAGCTTCACTTCACTGCAACATGGCAGATATATATATAAAACCTCACAATAAAAGTCCACTTTGAGACATGTGTTGTATGATAGTGCATAAAAAACAACAAACAAACAAAATGGTTTGTACTTTTGTACTCTTTCACTCTCTTTCACTCTTTCTCATCTTTCTGCCTGTCTTTCTCTCACACGCTATCCTTTTCCTCACAGTGGCCTGCCAGAACCATTTAGGTAGCCATTGAGAATCCAAGGACAGAAACTCAAGCCAAGAAGTTCTCACTTTGAGAAGAGGAGATAACTGGCTAGCCTCCAGAGTGTGAATTATGTCAAAGTGTGTTGTACTAGTCAAATGCAGATGAATACATACAAATGAAACATTAGACAAGATTTTATTCACCATATGCTGTTTTGGAGGGCCAATTGTAAGTAAGTTTAATTTCTTCACTTGATTTTTAAACACAGGTATATAAAAATATCATTATATAGTTATAATTACAAATAATTCTAGTCTATGT
This sequence comes from Electrophorus electricus, assembly GCF_041902795.1. Classification (NCBI taxonomy): domain Eukaryota; kingdom Metazoa; phylum Chordata; class Actinopteri; order Gymnotiformes; family Gymnotidae; genus Electrophorus; species Electrophorus electricus. Next base: position 9,817,660 of record NC_137509.1, read on the forward strand.
TTGAATGTGTACCATATATGCTAATGTCTGGGTTTCTCTTATTATATCTTCATGTCTTAGCTTCTGTAATGGTATTTCATTGGTTGAACTTAATCTCTGTGTTAAAATCACTCTATCTGAAATGGAAAACAGTGATCTTGCCATGTGTTTGCATCAGTAATGAATGCATAATGCCCACTTGGACCAAATGATCTATCACTTTTGATTATGTTGTAATTACCAGGACAATGATGGATTCAAATGACTTAAATAAGTCTGATCAGGAACTATTTCTTCTTGATTGTATATTTGCACTTATTACAGGTAACTAGTATTCTGTTTTGTGTTTGATATTCATTTTTTTAATTCTCTCTGTATCTACACTAAAGTAGTAAAATTTCCAACAGCTCTAGATAATTGTTACTACAAATCCGGTAAATGCAGAAGTATAACAGTTCAGGTTCAAAAACTAAAGTCCAACCATGTGTCACCCTGTTGGTATCATTAATTAATATGAACCCCTAGCTTGTGCTAATTAGCACAGACAGGCATTTGGAATAAAATCTTGGGTAGGAACATAAGGTACATGCCTCTGGTTAAATACTTCAAATTCCTTTGCTATGAATACATATATTAACCTGATAAAAATGTGCCTAATTAGGGCCATGCTTCTGTGGCAGTGTTTTAGTTCTAATCGTTGTTGGGGTTTTTTTTAGATCTACTTGGTATGTTTTTGTGAGGGGTGGTTATGTTGATGCCAACAATTATGTGCACAAAAACAATACCTGGAAACTTAAGAAGTACCCATAAAAATGCCTAAAACTCTTGAAACTGACCCTTATGTCGGTCAAACGGTTCCCTGCTTGGGACAGTATCAAAGTGTCTAATATGATTCAGGACCTGATTTTGTTTTGTTACATGTCACAAATATCATGCCATAGATACAACAAAAAATGGTGAATCGTGTTCTGTAACAGCACCACATGAGGAACTAAAGGATTTCTGGCTCGCTTTTGGGCTAAAGAGATGCTTGGTTAGAACCTTATAACTCCAAATGCCTCCAGCCATTTGCTTCCTTCTGCCTTCATGCCTTTGAGCAATGTTCGTCAGCCCATGTAGCTGTAGGGGTTGCTGTAGCATGCTAGCCCATCTCCCGAGTTCACCTTTCCCCCTTCGGCTCTGGGAAAAAAGTGTCCCTACTGTGAATATATTGAGGATTTAAAAAAAAAAATGATAGAGCTGAATGGAATGTTGACAGTTGACATCCACAGTTCCTGGAGCATATCCGATGGGTCGTGTGCATGGCACACTCGGAGGAAGCCACTGAGCAGTGGAAATACGCTGGAAGACAGAGGCCCAGCTGGCCTGCTCCGGAGGAGAGAGCTGGCAGGGGGGTGGGGCCAGTTTCACATGACCGTTTAAGGCTGGCGTAGCAGGTCATGTTGTTTTTGTTTTCAGACACGCCGCAATCTTGAAGGGAAGTAACATGGGGTCGACTGAAGTAGGCCTATTCTTTAAAATGTGTGTTTCATGTCATTAGTGCTTGCATGCATTTATCATACTCGCCAGCTCCGTGGTCATAAATAGATTTGTTGTAGGAACACGGGGAAGGATCCTGTGTTGAACATCAGGTTGATAGCTTGGTCTTAACCAAGGAAATGTCTGTGTGTGTGTGTGTGTGTGTGTGTGTCTGTGTCTGTATCCATTTTAATAATCCTTATTCACTATCCCTGCTTGTCTGCTAATTGACTCTTACTGCATATCCTTTAGGGAAAATTGAGCTTCCTCGATCAGAGCCCAAAATAACCTGCTGAGGGCCATCTGATGTACAACTTAACTAACAGAAGGAGGAAGGTAATTGGGACTATAGATAGATATTTTACTTGTGCTGATCCAGGAACAGCCTTCTTATCTTAAATCCTTAATGGCCGCAGATAAAAAAAAATACAACATTTTCAATCCAGTGCAAAAAGGAGCAACTGGACTATTAAAGCAAGCTGGAAGGACAACCTTCTTCAGTTCTTAAGCAACGCAAGGGCGCATTCATTAAAACCTATTTAGATGCCGATAAGGAGTTGTGGCTCGGGGTGCTGCGGTTGTGGTGCCACATGGCCAAAGTGCTCGACGAGCTCCAGGGCCGGCTGCCTGCAATTACAGCTGTTGGGCTTTTGATTTTTGAATAATGGGGCTGGAATGTGAAATGTACCCAAAGGCAATGCAGTTATTTAACCTACAAGTCAGTCAGTGTCCATGTGATTGATGCTCTTTAAATAGAAAGCAATTTAAAATAGTGCTCATGTGAGTTTCACGGCCAGCTGCTGTTTTGTTCAGAGAAGACGGATGACTGGGAGGTGTGGCAACTGACAAGTTGGACGCAAGCGCATCCGTATGAAAATGCAATTTTAAGTGCACAGACGCTGTTTACATGTGTGTACTGTATGCATGCATAGTTGCTTGTCTTGCTTCTTTGTTTGACTGGTTCGTGACCAGTATGAAAGCTGTGCTCTTACTGCTGACATTGCAGGTCTGTCCAACAGAGGGCACTGTGGCTACATTTTTATCTCCAGGGAGAGACAGAGGCCTGCGTACGGCCAGTCAGCCAGCCAGTCAGCCAATGGGGAGGGGTGTGATTAGCCAATGAATGGCTCTGTGGGGGCTTCTCGCTGCAGCACATTTTACAAAGTGCTCCACTCTTTGAGCCCTACTTTGATGTAGGCACTGACTGGCCTGAAGTTCTCGGCTGGCCTGTATGCGTATCTGTGTGTGTGACAAAGTGTATCAGGATCCAACAAATCCAGAAGACAATACCATTTAATATTTGCTTTAAAATCCTAACGCACAATATGTCTCTAACATGCAGTGAGTGTTCTTCCTCACGTTCTCAGGGCACATGCAGGTCTTGCTGAGGCTCACGGGGTGTCGTGGGCAGTCCCGGCCCCTGGGACGGGGGACGGCTGGGTGAGTGACCCCGCGGTTGGTTGGCCTGCATGCTCGTCAAAGGGAGTGAGGGCAGAGACCTTGAAAGGAACAGAGCACAGCGGGAAGGGAACATCTGAAGAAGGAAGGATAGGATAGAGAGCATGCTGGAGGAAGGGAGGCGTGTAACTGGGACTGATACACAGCTTCACACACCAGTGATAAAGCGCTGAAGATCTTTGCCCTAGCAGAACCTCTCACACTGTACCCCACACACACACACACACACACACACACACACACACACACACAGAGAGAGAGAGAGAGAGAGAGAGAGAGAGAGAGAGAGAGAGAGAGAGAGAGAGAGAGGGAAACACCTAAAGTATTTCACCCATTGTTGCCAGCAAACTGCTATACTTGCACCATCAAAGAAACGTGCACGCATGTTCACTGTTACCGTGCCTATTTAACATGCAAATGTCAAAGGACTCTAGCCTTCATCTCTTAAACAGTGCAGTGACACGAGGCAATCAGGCATGCCAGTTAAACTAAGTGATTTCCTTCTAGATCCAATGTGCAGTACACCTGACACAAGATCACCAACCGTGAGCTGTACATCGGTGACAGGTAATGTCATCTCTGACGACCTTCAAGGAGCCTGTTGAGGCCTGGGAAACGCACAGAGAAAATGCTAATGCTAAAAAAGGACTGCAAGCAAGGGCCACTCTATGCTACAAGCAGTGATCTAATTTCTTTGTTCATGCCGTCGTGCATGGCATTTGTGTTCCCCTGTGTTCCTTTAATGCTTCTAATCGTAGTCCATTCTCACCCAGTCAGCTGAGGCTGGTGTGGCACAGAGGCTGCTGACCTGGCAGAGCGAAACAAACATGTGCTTTCTCCTTGACCTGTGCATTCAATCGTGCAACTTTTCGAGCTGCTATTGTCCCAAAAGCTTTCTCCGCTGCATTGCCTATCTTGCTTGTATGCTTCACACCAAGCTCAGAAAGTGTGTCACGCATTAAAGATGCCCTGTCCGCACAAACGTTTACGGTGACTGGCAAGGGATGCTTCCACATTCTCTCGTTTCCTCACGTTCTCTCTTTCTCTCTCTTTGTCCTCCTCTCTCATTCTTTTCTCGCTTTCTTTCTCACTCTCTTGTTCCTCCCTTTCCTCTTTCTTTCTCTTTTTCCTCCTTTCTCTCATTCTTTATCTCTTCCTCCCCACACATTCTCTCTCTATACCTCTCTCCTTCTCTCTATACCTCTCCACTTGCTATTCTGATTATGCAACAACCCCATGTTAAGACTCTGTGCCCGAGGAACAGTAGTTACTCACCCCTGAGACAGGGAGCACATCTGCACAGACACACATTTTACATCTGTTTAACCCAACTAATCCTTGTTGTCATACATGTATTGGTAATTATTCTCACAAAACAACATTAAGTGTTTGTTTGCTTTTTAAATTTTTTTTTTTTTTTTATAAAAGTGCTTTTCCCTTTTATTTTTTGGGCTTAGCAGATCTTGCATTGCTTTCAAGTTCAAGGTGACTATCAAAGGCTTTCTTCATCAGTGGCAGAGATGTTTGTTGCACTTTTATTTAGAAAATTCTCAGTGGAGTGTTTACTTCATACTGATTGGGCATATGAAAGACTGGCAAAGTTCCCTTTGCTAAAAGGCCTAAATGCTATCAGTTCAGCCCAGATGTTGGAGTTTTCTTTTTTAATCTCGCTTCGTGTTTTTAGTGTGGGGAGACTAAAGCATTTTATACACCATGATGTCTGAGATGGCATAGACCAAAACAGAGAAGCAGAGCAGGAAAGAAAAATGATAGTCAAAAGAAATCTGAGATTCTTGTGTGGATGATGTATTCACTCTGTATTAGCTAATAGTGTTTTTTTTTTTTTTAATTTTTTACTTGAAACCTAATTTTTAGCATAATACTTTCTTGCAAATAGAATACTATATTGTTGCACTATAGGATCAGCATGAAAAAGCACAGGTGACCTGATCTTTGTGGAAAACAAGAAACTATTTCAACTGCAGTCAGTAGCTGCTCCATCTACATAAAGTGGCTGTCTTGGTAGAACTATGATTTGGCCACTCCTCTGACTGCACAGCCCTGTCGTTCTAGACATCAGCAATAGTCCTCTGCTTCAGGCTCGCAGGGCCTCCTCACCCTCAGTGAGTGCTGTTCTCTTCCTCAATGACACCTGCTGTCATGCCATAAATACTGCTGAATGGGCCATTGAGCGAGGCTGGGCTGCTGAGAGCTGTGCTCTGGCGGATGGCGATGAGCTCGAATAAAGCAGACACCCGCGTTATTTATCTTGTCTCTAAGAACTCTGGGAGATGAGATGTTTACCACAAATGGGCCTCTCAACAGCTCCTGAATGCCTTTCAATATTGATTCAATGAGTCTGATTCGTAAATAAACGCATCAATACATTCTCACTTGACTCAAGCTGGGTTCGGTGGTTCAGATAAACACACTGCTGTTAGAAAGGTGAATATAGAGCAATGTGTTGACAAATAGAGATGAATATGTTTAATTAGTGTGCCGGGCTGCTCTAAGGGTTCCAGACTCTGGATGACTAGTTCTTCCTTATCATATTTCTCCTGCCTGCAACACGATACTCTTCATTATTCTATCTAATACCTGAAGTGTTTCAGTAGTTTTCTGCTGTTATGAAACTCAAAGCACAACACAGTCCTGCCATAATAACCATACGAGACAACACTATCATTATCTGTGTAGTCCAGGAAATTAATGAAGGGCCAGTAACTAATGACACTATATTTTAATAATAAAGGTGAACTTTATTTTGTAAATGGCAAAATATGTTAAATGATTTGTTTTTTGAATGTCATAGACATTTTATTTAAATGTGGCTAGAAGTAGCCAGCGTTGGAGAGTGAAACATCCATGAATCACCTCTGTTACAGCGTTACTGCTCTGATGGGGTGCCGGGCAGCGGTCCTGACACTCTAAAAAGGTCATACTGTGTTTTATAGTCTGACTCTTTAGCTCTTTAATACACACTTGTGTATATTACTGCTGTCATCCCTGTCGCCTCTTTCCCTAGGAAGAGGATCTATGACAGAGCAAGAGTAGAATCCATTTCAAATTTTAATTAGGTGCTTTTGTGTCTCGCACAGGCACACATTCAGACCAACGTTATCCCTTCAAAGCTTTAATTACCAGCCACTTCTTGGTTTGCAAACATCAAAAGAATGTTTGAGAGTGAGTGAGTGAATGACTGTGCGTGTGCGTGTGCGTGTGCGTGTGTGCGTGAGCAATTGTATGTAAAACAGTGAATGGTAGTGAGTGTGAGTGTGCTAGAGTGTATGTGGCTGAGTACCCACCAGTGGAACCCACGCCCACTGAATGTCAAACCGCTGTGGTTGTTTTGACGTCACTCCTACATGGGGAGACACAGGGGCCTTACAAATCACTGCAAATCTTGTGGCTGTTTGATGTCCTCTCTTCTCGAGCCCCTCATGGATAATTGCCCACATGAAGTCAGAGTGGGACAGAATAGAGAGGAATGAACATACATTAGTGGATTAGTGGCTAAGCTGACTGTAGTGCTGCACATTTTAACCAGATGAACACACATTCGGCTCAAGTCAGCCTAGCATACCAACAGATCCATCTGTCTTCCTTTATTCTTGTTAAACGTGGCTGTCTTGAAGAAAAGAAGCGATAATGGCACCAAAGGGAGGCAGTATTTTCACCCCTCAAACTGAAGTGACTTACATAGCTTAGCAGTTTATTAGCTAGCTAGCAGCCTGTTTCTGCACCAGAGATTTGATGTATAAACCTGCATCAAATGTGCAGTTTCAAACCTATGCCTGGGATTTGTGACAGTAAACTTGTCCTCAGCTACTCTTAGGGTCTATGTTGAGCTAAGATAAAGGCTCATGGAGGAGGCTTACCAACTTCATCTAGTACAGCCTAATTACTGGAGAGCTATGGCATCAGAATCACATTCGGGATTTAATGGCTATGTTCACTCACACCAGAGTTAATCTTTTGTTACAAAGCAGTTCACAATACACAGCAGAATCACGATCAAGATTTTGATCACATACGCGTCTCTTCCTCAATCTTTCAGCGTACGTGCGGTCACACAGAGATTTTTGTAGACATCCACACATACATACATTCAGATATATAAAAAAGAATATAAAGATCCATAAACAAAAAGGATGAAAGTGAAATTAATACCGTATAGAGTGCAGAATACAGGAACCAGATAAGTAACAGATACAGATTGTTAATTGTAATACAAGGTGCAGTAGCATAGCATAGTGGAGGTAGGGTGTAGGGTGCATGGGTTGGGTGGAGGGAGAAGCATTGGAGAGGTCAGAAAGGTAGGAGGAGGCCAATCCATGGAGAGCCTCGAAGGTGAGCAGGAGAATATTTTAGTCTAAATGATCTGTGAGGGGGAGCCAGTGAAGATTTCCGAGAGCAGTGGTGATGTGGTAGCATGATGATATGAGCTTTGGAATTCTCAACCAGCTGCAGTTTCATGACTAACATAAAAGGGACAGTATTTCAGGATTGGACTGGGAGTATCAGGGATAGAGACTGGAGACGTTGTGTAGATGTAAATAGGCAGCATGGGTAGTGGAGGTGATATGAAAGGATCAGAAATGCTACCAAGACTTCTTATAGTGGAAGAGGGGAGAGCTGTTTTTTTGTGTGTTTTTGTCCAGATTTTAGCATCGTGCCATACTATTTGAGCAATGCTTACATTATGATATTATATAAAAAAATAGTCAGAATTATATATTAATATGACTTTTCTTGCAAGCTCATGAGGTTTTGGGAATGCTAACAATAAGATTTAGATTTTGCAGTTGTAGCTTTTTTTTTTTTTTTTTTTTTTTTTTGTAGTGTGCATGAAATCCCAGAAAAGTGCCCCTTCTCATTGTGATTCCTTTGAACCCTTACTGAGATCAAGCCAAAATGATTGTCTTCTTGCGAAATCCTGTCAGCTACTTTGTGTTAGATCTGAACCTTTGATTTCCTGAAAGCTAATCAGATATGGCAGAAACAGGGGTGCTGAAAGGTGCATCCAAATTTATACATTCAATTAGAGCTAAGGGACTGTGTGAAGGACTGTGTGAAAGCATTTCAAGGGTGTGAAAGATTTTGTTGCGAAATATTTGAAATCTTTCCAGTAAGAAGTTACTAATATCCATCTCATCATCTTAAGATATTATTCATGATAATGAAATGAGAGCATGCCAATTATCATTTATAATCAATGGTTGTCTAAACGGGATGAAAACTTGTTTTTAGTTTTTAATTTTAGATGCTCATCTGATGTTAAATCAGCAATGACCTGCTCATCACCAAGTAACAGACTAGAATTTGTTAATTGTTGTCTGGGTCATGTGAACTGTAGCCACGTTTCTCTGTCACGCTGGGATGCCCCCTGACATGTATCACTAGGTTTACAAGGAGAAATTTATAGGCACACCTTTTTTGTTCACCTTGTTCTTTCAAAATGTGACTTAAAAGTTCTCTCGTCCTCTTTTTTCTTTTTCTTTCTTTCTTTCTTTCTTTCTTTCTTTCTTTCTTTCTTTCTTTCTTTCTTTCTTTCTCTCTTTCTCTTTTCACTTACTCCTTAAATTAAATTGTGAAGGAAGTGAGCCTTTGACCCAAGCAGTGAGGCTATTGGGTAATTAGTGCTTGGTGCCGCCTGACTTGGCTCCACAGCCGTGGTTGGAGACAGTGTATTCATTAAGATGTTTCCCACTGTCCTAAGGCCAGCACATAACCTTCAGCACCTATAATCCTCCAATCAGACGGTCTCTCCAGATCAGGGTCCGTTCACAAGCTTCACAGAGACCTGTTCTAAGCTGCAGGCCATGGAACTTTAGCTTTCCCCCATCAATGCATTCAATCAGGAATCAGACTGGGGGGGGGCTCGTCTCGAAGGTTACAGAGAACAAAACTTCGACCGAACTGAAGAAAGGATTAAAGAAAAGGCAAAGCAATGCAATAAGGATGAAGTTCACATGAATGCTGAATTTCCTTATGAACTCATATACAGGTTTACCTTGAAACTGGGCATCTCACAGATTCTGCACATTCATCAAAAAAAAAAAATCAATCAGCTTACATGATTAAGAAAGATTGCAATTAATCTCTGGAATGTGTTTTCGTCTGCTGTATCGGTTTGTCTCTATTGCAGTAGCCTCCAGTGGATTGTTAAGGCATCATAATAATGGCATTCCTCAATACACCATAATGTTGTTGTTTTCTAAAGAACCACCATTGATTGTTCAAGGAGATCCCTGGTGGCCAGAAGTGTGGTGAGCGTTCCTAGTTGAGATGCATTTTATGCAGCTTTTGGCTGTTCCATAAAGGAGGGCTTAATTGACTTGCACTACTATGATTACAATCAATATACACTGTGGGCAACAGAGAAGCAAGAAACCTTAGTGTCATAAAGATATGCACACCAGGTCCTTTAATGTATGGAGGGGTTCAGATGCGCTTTAGCTGTATCTGTACCACACTGCAGGGAGAAAAGGGGACTGAACCGAATACATTTATAAAGACAAAAGAAAGCGCTGGGGAAAATGGGTGGCTCGGGGTTTGAAAGAGCCATGACTTGTGCCAAGCCTTTGAACAGCATTCCAAGTTTGATTTGGCTGAAGAAGGGGTCAGTGTTCATAGTGTACTTGGATACCCTTCCCCAAAACCCCGATCCCCCATGGCCCCTCCCTTTATTCCACCAGTCCAACATCAACATCCATCCACTCCCTCTTCCAACTCATTTGTTTCAATAAATCTTTCATCACATAAGCCGGTCAGCTGCCCTTCTCTGCTAAACATGGAATTGTATACGGAACGTTTGGAAAATGTGGGCTTCTAGTGCATTGTTCTCCTCTGGTTTGGAACCTGGGCTGATCTGACAGTGTTTGCCAAGCTGCTGTTCGGGGAAAAAGACATAGGATGCCTGCTATCTGCACGTCCTGCTATCTTGTGGAGGAATTAGCCACAGCTATGGAGATGCTGTCTGAGGACGGCTCTACTGTGCTGCAGATGGAGGCATGTGGGTCTCTGAGGCATTCACATGTCCTCCTCCTCAATGTCAGTTTAAGGGAACAACAGACTGGATTAACAAAATCATATTTTTTTTCCCCTTCTTTTCCCTTTGACATGGTGTGCACATTTTATTATTTTTTTTAAAGAATGACAAAATGGACAATATATAATAGATGACTGTGTCTGGTAGGGTTAGATATAAACTGAAAGTCAGCCATTCGAATGCACTGAAGCACAGAGTGAACAAAGCCATGAATATCTCCCTAGAATGTCATGCCATTTTACATTCAGTTGTATAGAACATACTGTAATAATTACACTTTGTGGCTGATGCCTGAATCACCAAGTTTCTTTTGAAAGGGCATTTCTAGGCAACCACTACCGACATCTTTAACCTTCTGCTCCATAAGCAGTTCCCTCCTTCATTCTAAGATTGTCATGCCCTTGCCTGTAACCAGCCAGCATTCACATAACACACATGCAAATCTCAGCACTCAGCCACTCCCCCAGTCCCAATCACCCACTTATTGAATTATCACACACACCTGTTCCTTGTTTTCCCATCTATTTAAACCCCCGCAGGTGCCTGAGTTCAGTGCTTCGCACTGAAGGGTCCTAGTGTGGCAGAAACTTTACAAGCCTGTTTCTCTGCGTCTATTTATGAAGTGTTTTTTTTTCTCCCCTTCTTTGTCATTTGCTCTTTGCAAATAAATATTTTGGTATTTTGCACTCGCATTGCGCTCCTGGTTCCACAATGTCACAGATTTTCTGTTTTCTTTCATAAAGGAAACTTGCGTTGACTTGGAAATGACTTGCTTGTGCAGCATCATCACGACAATAAAGCTCCTCCCACCCTCCATCCCACGCCAGTGTGTGGGGACTCCTGCTGTGTTCCACCATGACTGCCCCCCCCCCACACACCAAGCTTCTGCAGGACATACCTTTCAATTCCAACTTCTGTCTGGATGAGGTTCACAGCGAGTGAAGGTTTGAAGCAGGGGATTAGGCTCCTGCTTGCTTCAAATGGTCCCTCCTCGTTAGCCTCTCCCGTCGCCATACAATGGCGTGATTAAATATGACAGGCGAGTCTTTCTCAGCCATGCGCAAGCGAAACAAATTCAGTGTGCAAAAACTAAAATATTCGATTATGGATTAAAAAAAAAAAAAGTCCTTTTTTTAGGACATTTCTAATACTCAGATTAATAGCGGGCAATATAAATGATTAGTCTAAAGGATACTCTATGAGCATACTAAAAGCAGTCCTGTATTTCTTGTTTCTTCATGGCCCAGTTCACTACTTGACCTTTGCATAATGCTTTTCAAAACCTTATATACTGTATACCGTGTGGGCCATGTGTACGTTTGGGGTGCTCTAAGCGTGGAGTGCTGTGCATGTGGGGGACCTTAGCTGGGCTCTGTATGCTCCTTGCTGTCAGTTTGATGAATAAGTGAATCTGCATGACTGGCTCCAAACAGTGATGAAAAGCAAGATTAAAAGGAGAGAGTGTGATGAGAAGAGAAGAGATTGAGGTGTAGATCAGATGCAGGGGTAATACAGCAGGTCTCCTACTTGGGTGAGGGAGGGGGACTGAACATGGGTTACAAGGTGCATAGGCATTGGCCAGGAACTGGGAATGTTCACAGGTCCACTCGCTGGCACGAGCATACTGCAGGGGGCGACGGGATCTAGTCGAAAAGGGGTGGAGGGATAATCTGTAATCTTGATGGGGACAGGAGATGTGTGGTCAGCAGATAGCAGGGGTCTTGGAGAAGAAAAGCCAACAAGAGTGGGGGCTATAGCAAGGGGAGGCATTACTCCCCTCACTTATTAAAGCGAATACCTCCCACCCATGCCATATCTATTCTCTCTCCATCCTCTCCCTCTCCACTGCAGTCAATTCATGGGTGGGAGCAGGAACTTCCGAGCAATCGATCATGCATTCTTCTCAGGTCAAGTTTGGAATCAATTCCATTATTTGACAGAAGAGGTTTTGACTCAGACTCTCCCTCCTAGAGGAGTCTCTGGATCTCTGTGCTCTGAGCGTGCTGTTTGCTTAGTGTCCAGCGGAGCCATTGGCATGCATGAGACCAAGCTTGGCCAGTTTATATATGAGAGTGCCAGGAAAGTACACAGCCTCTGCAGCTAAAAACCTCAATCACAAATGCTTGTGATTAGGCAAGACGGTTATCGATCTGTTTAGATGCACCCGTGTTCGCCTGCTGCATGTTGGGACACAGCAATTTCTCACAAAGCAAGGCTCCGCGATTTCTTTTTTGCGGCTTGGGCTAAGATAACATTGCTTTTGTGTGTTTCTAAGCAGTAATGTCTAACATAATGCTGTGCTTGCATATTTTTTTTTACAGATAACAGACGCATGTGGATCACTCAGTGAGCTAATCTCTCCTTATTAGGGTGGAGTTTCACTGAAAAGCAGACCGATAATTAAGCCATTCTCTTGGAGGGGATAGGGTGTGTGTGTGTGTGTGTGTGTGTGTGTGTGTGTGTGTGTGTGTGTGTGCGTATACTGCAACTGCACAAGAACTGCAGGTTCACCATTAGACCTACAATTAGTGTGGCCAGATGTCCAGTTTTGATTTTTCAGCTCTCCTCTGGTTGGCAGAAGGCCTGGGTGGACACCTATGTGTCATCTTTCTGGAGTGAAATCATAGTTGCTATCCATTGATCAATATTCTTTTAACATGTCACTGGGTCGCATACTTGTCAAAGTATATGCCTGTATTTCACCGGTTTAGCAGTTCATGTCTCACCTACCTGCTAACCGCAGAAAGTCCATGCTCTAATTACTAATTAGTTGGGATGTTTGCAATGGTGTGAAAATGCCTAAAAGATGATTGACTTCCCAGTGGTCAGCACATTCCTTTCAAAGAGAAGAAAAGACGAATTCCATGCCATGTTCGGTGAGTAAAACGTTATATTACAGATTTCCAGGACAAATTGGTCAGCTCTGTTAGCTAGCTAGATAGGTTATGGTTTTAATTGTGTGTGTTGTCATATATCCTGTTCCCAGCATGTCCTCTTTTTGGGAGTGTGATAACCTCCTTTTAGGGGTTATTAAAGTGACCACCCTGCGACACTCAAAGAGTTAGGGATTTCAATTGGAATAAACTCTATAGCTCTTCTCTCTCTTTTCTGACTGCACTGACATGGGACAAATAAACAACAGTAAAGAGCATGTCTGTGGCCTTCCAATTACTGCACAGTCTCAGGAATGCTTGTGTATGTGATGGAACACACTGCAATTCCGGTCAGCTAACGATGGTGGCTAGGCAACTGTCATATGTGCCACATAAATAGCTGAATGTAGTTCTTTGCTACATCTTTTTTTTTTTTCTCTTTTAATAACAATCTAAACCTGAACTATTATTCCTCTGAGCATTTGTTATTATTAACAAAATGTAAATTCTGGATTAACACAATAACTGTTCATTTAACTGTTCTTTTTTTGCTCAAGATCTATTTATTTATTTATTTATTTATTTCCCCCTTCGTGTTGGGTGTAAAAAGATGTGATGCAAAGCCGAACTTCGCAGCCTATTAGCCACAGAGAGACAGAGGAGTAAGGAGACAGCTGGGAGCCTGTTCCCCACATTAGGAGTGTTCTCACCAAGCTTCCCTGGAACCCCGTTCCAGAGTTCTTTTCAGAAATGAGGCAGAGGTGCCTCTCTGCCTCCGCATCTGTCTCTCCCACGGCTCAGATTCCTCAGGCACAACCAGCACATGAAGGCTGCTAGCAATTATTATGTGACAAGGTCTATGTTTATGACTTTAAGAGGTGTGCTGAGTAATAGAGGAAGGATCAAACGTGTTCTGTGGGGATGGGGGAGGGGATGCCGCATTTTTGCCATTGAACTTTTTGCTATGATGAGAAAATCACTAGAATAAATGAATAAATACATGCAACAACTACCACGGTGAATCAAACAATACTGTGGCCATTCTCACAGCCTGCATCCCAAATACCCTCTTACTAATAACTGAGTGTTTACAACTGGGCCTAGTGTTTGCTGCCCAAAACCACTAAACCTCTCCAACAACTCATAGGCTCAGTTTAGGTTTATTATCCCTCCTTTCCTTAGAGCATTTTTCAGTGGGTTTATTATTTATTTTACAAAGACTTGATCATCTCAAGAGAGGAAATGTCCCAGTTTTCCTGACCTTTTGCCCCCTTAATCATTATTAATTTGGACTCTCACCATTTAAACAGAAAATCAATGTGATTAGGGTTAATAAAAAAGAATTCATTCTTCATTTCATATTTCTTTTCTGTTCTTCAGCAGTGAATCATGTAAATTGAAAAGGTTCCTCAGACATTCCAAAGTTCAGGGCATAGATGGGCTTATTATTATTATTATTATTATTAAATCTTCTAATATTAAATCCAAAGATACCATTTATTTTTGGAAAGGGAAACTATGTAGAAACATACACAGCCAAACAAAAACAATAAATTCACCCCCCCCCCCCCAAAAAAAAAAAAACGTGTCCCAGAGGTGATGCAAAGATTTCTGCTATAGTGCAGACTATTATTGGGCCCGTTGCATTTCTTCTGCTTTCAGACTGGAGTAACATTCTTTCAGACAGTTGATGCCAGGATACTCGTTTAGGAGCAGCATTTCGCTGGGTTCGCTGGGTTGGTGTTCAGCAAAAACTCCACTGAGTGATGACGTCTGCTATTCCTCCCGGCTTTGCAGCACCGGCAGACAGTGACTTACAACCTCAGGTGTTTTGCTGGCTCCATTTTTGCGTTTCATGGCTTGTTAACAAAAATTGAGGCTCCTTGTAGAGGAGTAGTATGGTGTGCTATTGGATATATCCAAAATCTGCTTCTTGCACATTGCTTTATATATATATATATATATACACACACACACACACACACACACACACACACACACACACACACACACACACACACACACATACACACACACACACACACACACACATAGTGCCTTGAGAGCTTCTTGCCTGAATATTGTGTATATATAAATAACAAGCTACATAACAAGCCTTAAGGACATGCAGAGTTGTTGGATGGAGATATGTAACTAAACCCTTAGCTCAGTGCTGTTATATAACAGCACACCGAGCTGCAGGAATGAAAGTTTAACCTAGTGGATAACTTTTTCTTTATTTTGGACTTAATTATATTTTCTGTTTCAAATGTGTGTATGTGCTGAAAGACGTCGTTTATTGCAGTGCTCACAATAAACGTGTTGGAAATAAATCATGAAGTTCTTCAATTTGTCTCTCCTGCTTGAAACACTTCTGTGTTCCTTTATCAGACGTACTCCCTTGTGATGTTTGTAGAAGGTCTGCCTCTTCCCAGAGGAGTCTCCTTTTGGGTGTTTGACAGGCCCAGGGATGTTCTTTCAGGGAAAGAAGACAGTTTGATGGAGGGATGAACAGTCACACGAGGGGGAAAAAGTGGAGATGGATCTCAGTGTTGCTCAGACACTCTCCAGGGGAGGGCGTGGGAGCAGGGGTCAAACTAATGACAGCAAGCCTGATGGGCTTGGGGCTGAGGGAGATAGTGAGGATGGTCACAACTACTGGATTTGAGAGAGAGTGTGTTTAGTGTCTGCATTCTTTTGTATATATAACTGGCAAAACATCTTAGCATTATTTTTAGATGTCTAGCAAGTGAAGAAAAGCATTTTGATGAAAGGCTTAAACTGGTTTGTCAGAAAAGAACAGTTATAAAAAGTAACATTGCTTTCAGTCACAACTGCAATCAACTAACAACTCCTTAACACTGTTATTATGATAGATGCACAGAAGATTACATATTGGAAAGAATTTTACACAGGAAGTTTTTTACAGAGGAGACAGGATTTTCGATATCTCAGTGATAAATTATACCTTGAATCACAAGGCTTCTAGTCAGAAACTGCTGTTTTATACTGACCTTGGACCAGCTTAAACCTAACTCTTTCATCAGAACCCACCAAAATCTCAATTCAGTGCAAACTACAACTTTTATTAAGACTTTGGATGACTCTACCTGTATCAAGCTGTGAAGTATGATGAAACAGCCAACCCTCTCCTCCCATTTGCCATCTATCAAAGTGTTAAGCCACGCCCCAAGACGAACTCTGTCTGCTTTTGTCCCTTGCTCTATTACTTCCCTCCAACTGTTAATACATTAGCATAAATGAAAAATAAAACATCTTATATATATATATATATATCTTGGCAAACTAGTTTGATCCTTCCTAATTCCTGAGCTTCGGAGTCGGCGTTTAGTCTTTTTTAAAGCTGGTCTCGGGTCAGCGGGCGACACGTCTCTCACAGGGATCAGTTTACATGTCAAGATGATAAGGGTTTAATAACTAGAGCTGGCACACAAAATGGCTGACAGAAATAACAGGCATTTACTCAAAGAAGTCTGTCCGCTGCCTACTTAGAGCTTCTGAAACCTATTAAACGCTTCAGTAGATGCTATTAATGGAGGCAGCTTGGGAGGTCAAGGGTACAATCTCGATCTGGAATTGAGTCAAGTTAAACCTCAAAATAAAAGAGAGAGAGAGACAGAAAGAGAGAGGGGGGGGGGTAACAGAGAGTGAAAATAGTTCTCCAGGGTCATCTGCATATTTGAGGATAATTTAATCAGAAATGGGTAGATAGGCTTTCATTAGGAAAGGAGACCCGAACAATCATTCAGCAGCTCTGGTAGTGATATAATGTCAATACAACCCTACATCTGTGACCCAATTACACAAACCTAAAGCTTGAGTTTAGGTTACTGTCTAATATAATACTGCACAAGTGCAATTGTCATGAAATGTTGCTGCATTTGGGTCCTTTCAATGCTTGTTATGCATTTCAGTAAGTAGTGTCCAGAGAAATCTCTGATGACTGAAAATGAAAACGTGTGAAATGATACCATTTCTGTGTAAAGGTGTTCGCTAGCTTGAGAACTGGTCTGAAGCACCACAAGTACACTCGATAATGCGAGAGAGGTGTGCTAGAATGTGACCCTCGTGTCTCGTTGTTCTCAGCCTTGCTTTTCTCATTCGTGTTGCTCTCTACACATTCTATCAACTTATCAAGTATGTTAGCATTCACCTTTCGTCTACCCTCTTAGCCAGTGTCTCTAGCCAAGCAAAGGCTTTAAAAAGAAAAGTGTCTGCAAACAAAATATGGCATGATTACTATGCAATCTGCACTCTTCAGCCATTTTTCATCGATGTTTCATTAAGATTCCATTTCCAATTAGGCCTAATGCTCACTGGACAAAATAAATAAATAAATAAATGAATCAAACAAACAGTAAATTAGGCAAAGGTATAAGACAGTGGGGGTCAGGCGGAGCCTCTGCGCTGCTCCTCAGCTGGATTGTTTCACATGCTCTTCTCAGGATGCTTGGGTAAAGACAAACGCAGGCGCTCCAGGTAAACAAAACAGCATCCGCACGTTTGGTTTAAGCCTGGGTAATGACTCGTTTTTGTTTTGCACTTGAGACATAGTTATCTTGTTTGGCTACGCCTAGAAAGAAATGCATTCCTAGGAGGGCTGTGATCTCCATATGTACATAAACAATCTAATTCTCATTTGAATCCAAGCACAATGGCCATGCACAGAGTCTAACCAGTGAACTTTTTTTTTTTCTTTTTTTTTTTTGGTAATAGGCATCTATGCCTTAATACCTTAATTTGAGAAAGTAGTTCAACTTTGCTTTTAGTTCACGAATCATATGTCATATGGCACCTTTCATTTGCGGCCTTCCCTATCATGTTATTCACTATGATATCATGCGATGACAAGGATTTAATTGCTTTCTCTGTGGTGGGAATGGTGAGGTACTAGCTAACGAGAAACTGTCAGCTGTTGCTGTTTTTGAACCTGAGTATGACTGTTGGTAACAGCCTTCTGACATACATTGACACATTTGTGCTTTTGTTTTCCAGTGTAATTTTTGGATTTGTTCACAAGTTAACACATGCACTCGCATGGTTTAGCAAACTCCACAGCAAAAGTACAGCGACAGCATTAACAACCTGGACTGTCTGCAGTCCCTGCTAAAGCGGCCATTGTATCAAATGTGTATACTATGTATATACATGCATCAAATTTAATTTGACATCAGTTTGAGTGAAGT
Source organism: Electrophorus electricus (assembly GCF_041902795.1). Taxonomy (NCBI): domain Eukaryota; kingdom Metazoa; phylum Chordata; class Actinopteri; order Gymnotiformes; family Gymnotidae; genus Electrophorus; species Electrophorus electricus. Next base: position 9,835,746 of record NC_137509.1, read on the forward strand.
GAGCGTTTGCACCAGAAAAGTTCTAGTTTTTACTTTATGCAAAGTTTAAATGTGTTGATATAGAATATAGATCTAATCAGAGCTTGTCACTCACCCATGATAATATTTAACACAAGCTGTCAGTCGCTGACTCTGTGTGTGTGTGTGTGTGTGAGAGAGAGAGAGAGAGAGAGTGAGAAAGAATTGATTCCTACATCACTGTTCCCCCCGGCTCTGCACCACCGTCCCCTGTGAGGGTGATGCTAACGCAGGCCGCTGTGTCATCAAATACGCGTCAAGCTTAAGAAATGCGGAACAGACACCCGCTAACGGTCAGACAACAAGCCAAATGACGCGTTTCAGATTCTGTCAGGAGACACAGAAAAGACTGAGGCTCAGAAGAGAGCCAAGAGTGGGGTGTGGGAGGGGCAGGGGGAGAGAAAAAGGCCCGACAACGTTCTCATTACTGTCAGGCAAAGACGCTTTACGTGTGGAGGAGAACTGTACAAGGCCGTGACAGATTCAGGTCCAAAGATGCGCCGGTATCTCAAGGCTGTGCCGGAACAGGGAACGACAGCTGTTGTCAGGAGTGCTGTGGGAACTTTATTCTTGTGTGTGTGTGTGTGTGTGTGTGTGTGTGTGTGTGTGTGTGTATGCATATGTGTGTATATATATGTGTGTGTGCGTGTGTGCAGGCGGAGCTGTTGCAAAGTGGAGATACTGTGCAGGTGGGATGTTCTGACTCTACGACAATTTTGTGGAGAAAAGCATGCCTAGTTAATTGATAAGGAATGGGGACATGCCGTCATGTCAGCCGAAGACGTCCGACTTATTAACAAAATCAGCAGCACATGTTGCTTGCTGCTTCTTTTCAAACTGCCAACCAGCGGTTCAGCAGCTGCTTGCTTAGCAATGACAGTTGCCGAGCATGGTCTCTGTGACCCAGCACATGTCCAGAGTATCTGCTACACTGCTGCATCACAGCTACTCTGGCAACCACAGATTTGCATCTGGTGGTGGAAATTCTATCAGAAATGAAAACTAAACTGTGTCCCATTGCTGTATTTTTTGAAGCTACTTTTAAGCTAGTGGATACTATAGACAGTGACTCTAGACTCTAGACTTTTAAGCTAGTGGATACTATAGACAGTGACTCTAGACTCTAGACTTTTAAGCTAGTGGATACTATAGACAGTGACTCTAGACTCTAGACTTTTAAGCTAGTGGATACTATAGACAGTGACTCTAGACTCTAGACTTTTAAGCTAGTGGATACTATAGACAGTGACTCTAGACTTTAGACTTTTAAGCTAGTGGATACTATAGACAGTGACTCTAGACTCTAGACTTTTAAGCTAGTGGATACTATAGACAGTGACTCTAGACTCTAGACTTTTAAGCTAGTGGATACTATAGACAGTGACTCTAGACTCTAGACTTTTAAGCAAGTGGATACTATAGACAGTGACTCTAGACTCTAGACTTTTAAGCTAGTGGATACTATAGACAGTGACTCTAGACTCTAGACTTTTAAGCTAGTGGATACTATAGACAGTGACTCTAGACTTTAGACTTTTAAGCTAGTGGATACTATAGACAGTGACTCTAGATTTAGACTTTTAAGCTAGTGGATACTATAGACAGTGACTCTAGACTTTAGACTTTTAAACTAGTGGATACTGTAGACAGTGACTCTAGACTCTAGACTTTTAAGCTAGTGGATACTGTAGACAGTGACTCTAGACTCTAGACTCTTAAGCTAGTGGATACTATAGACTGTGACTCTAGAGAATAATAAATAAATAAACAACCAGTTGAGAAAGCAATGTGTGTGTCTCACTAGGAAGATTCAAAATATTTTCTTGTGCCTCTCGGAACTTTTTTTTAATACAGTCTATACATACTACTAGTCTCTGATATACAAAGCTTGTGTTACTAACACTGTCTGGGACACGTTAAGTTTTTCCCCCCAAAATACATTGATAGACTCATTATTTCCATTTCCTCCTTTCCCATTCTAAAAATGTATATCCTATACCTCATTATTACGTCCAGCTATCTTTATCTCCGGATCAAAGGCTAATACCTAGGGTCATGTGCTCAGGACCTTTACAGAGGAGACATCTTCTCTGAGTAAGAGGCTAGCACTTCAGTGTGCCCTCTCAAATGAGGTTCACATCTAGGTCAGCGGGGAGGCCTGACGCAGGTACTGCCTTTTGGATTGTGTCCGTTCTCTGAAATTTGCTTCCTATAAGAGACGAATGCTACCTGTGAAGCACACACACAACGTTATCTTATCAGAAAAGGACTGACTGCTCAATCACACACCATTCTGCTGCTCCAGCATCAGTCTAGACCAGCACAGCCAGTTTTTGAGGCCCGTTACTAATTTAGAGTCGACCCCGGTGAGCTCCCTCATGGAAAGCATCATGTTAAATATCTATCCTCACCTGTGTCAGGCTCTTAAGGTCACCAGTTTTGATCACAGTGACACAGATAAAATGATGGAAAATGGAGGCCTGGAGATGGGGACAAATCATTTTCTAAATGGAACACGACATGTCTTTGATTGTAATTTCCATGAAGTGTTTTTGGCCTGGGTTGGGGGTGTGGGGTGTGGAGTGGGGTGGGGCTGGGTGTGTGGGTGGATGGATGGGTGGTGGGTGTGAATGAGGAGGAATTTGAATGCAAAGCACAAGCACAAGCAGACAGATCTCTGTTTATGTTGGTGGGGTTTTTCCCTTTTGTACTTCATAAAATGTACAAAAAAGTTTATTATTATTTGATAATGGTTTATTTCATTTAATTAAAATAATAAAACATTTGCTTTCCCTGTTAAACACATTATTTCCCTTATATTTAAATTTGACATTTGCTAAGAATGCTACCATTATGGTAATCCACTATGGGCTGTTTTCCTCAAATCCACCTTTGCTTAATTTAAACAATCAGTGGGGAGTTTCTGTTGAATATCTCATTTTAGTTATAAGGCCTTAATTTGGAAGAAACTATTTACTATTTATTTATAAAAATGGAGCATAAATGAGACTTTTGTAGAAAACCTGGCACAAAGGCGTATATCATTCTAATGAAATCAAACGAGTCAGCTCCGTTTTACATTAAGGCATTTTTGCATCTGTGGGCACTTTGTACTTGTCTCTGATAGCTTGAAATGGACAGAATAATTTTGAAGTGCCCCTTCAAAGAATCATTTCCCAAACACAAATGTTTTAAAGTCAATCAACTCCTCTCTCCCTTCAGAAAGAGCTCCAGCAGAAGACTGCTGGTTCAGGGACTCTCCAGCTTTTCTTTCCTCCCCATCACGAGTCCCGTTTCAAGGAGTCATCCAAACTGCGTAAGTTTCCTTTTTAGCATATCCAACAACGTTCGTATTTGAGTTTTTAGTTGCCCAAATTTCATCAAACTGAAAGGATCTTGTTTACCGGTGAAACTCAGAATGAGACTTATAAATCAGTTATGGCACAAGGCTCCACGGGACCGTTAGCGGGGATTCGTTTCTGCTAAAGGATGGCACATAAGGACATACATCACAGCAGCAATAGCAGATGCAGGGCTCATTGCTTCCTGGAAGCCTATGCATCAGTGCCCACCTCTTTGGACCACACGCACGCACGCACCCACACCTCATTGAGAATGGCCGCAGAAAAGTGTCTCCGATGACTACCATTAACATGCCAAAAGACAGATGTTAATGGCTGGTTTGCCTGCGCTGGCATTTCGTAGCATGTTATTACCACAGTCCAGATGTCAGAGGGAGAGAGGACTTCTATATCTCGCCTCCTCCTCCCATCCTCCTCCTCTCTCTCTCTCTTGCTCTCTCCCTTTCTTTCGCTCACTTCCCTCTCTCCCTATACTCTCTCCCCTCCCCCATGTGTGATGGCTGCCTGTTGTTTGCCCTGCTCCTACTCTGCTGTGATGGCACGTAGGAAGACACCAGGGAGCACACAAACGCATCTCCACCAAGCATTTCCACAGCATCCAAGATCTTATCCACTGTTTTAGTAAATTACTTTTTCCCTTGGTGGTAGTGGTTGTGCACCAACAGTCCTGTGTGTGTGTGTGTGTGTGTGTGTGCGTGTGTATGCAGTTTCTTTCTTGCTTTCTTGCTTGTGCATTCTTGCTTTGTTTGCCTTGCCAAGTATCTCACCATCACAGAGCACACGATGCTCTTTATCTGTTTGTGCAGCTATTAAGTAAAGGAAATTTCACTGTGCATGGCAACAAAGAAAAGGTCTAAATTAGCCCATTTTACAGACACACACTAACATTAGTATAGATAAACAATGAGTGCCCTGTTATCTGCACTGGCGGTTGCTCAGAGATGTTTTGGTGTGGAAGTTCCTGATTTCCAGGTAAAAGACAAGCAGCCTGCTCATCCAGTCTACAGGTTCTAACCCATAATACATCACTCTGTCATACATTTGGCTGACTAGATGACATATTGGCCTGTGCATCCATGACCAACAAACACCATCAAAAAGCCGATTATATGCAAGGGTACGTATCTTGTTCCAAAGTAAGCTTTCAAATGAAATGAAAATACAAACCTAGCTAGCTAGTTTATTAGCTATTTACAGGTCAATTACAGGCTAGGCTGGCTTGGAATGACCACTTTATTACAGACGCACTGCTTAACCGTGGCATTCACCTTTTAATTAAAAAATAGCAGGTTGACTGCCTGTTGAAAAGGTTTCATTCTGTAAGACGTTTCCCTTACATATGCTGAGTTATCATTTTATTAGGTACACCTGCTCTATAACTGTCATAGACTGGCATACATTTTACAGTCAGTTCTAATGTGTAATTCACCACTGCTGGTGCACTATTATACTCTGACTGGCTTTACTGAAGTCCTTCACCTTTTATAGGCTGGGCCCACACAACTGGGCTATTTCACGAGTGACCTGGTTTTGACCAAAGGGTATTAGCCGGATGCTTTTAATATATGATGGACAGTTTGCATATTCTCTACACCTCACATGTCCACATGTACTACTAAAAGGCATAGAACATAATTTATGCCTGAGGCCACCTGTCTGGTGAATAAGACAGTGAAGAAGGATGATTGGCTATAATTAATTCACGTTTACTTACTTGCTTATAGATCAGTTAATTTACATTTACCTATTTGCCCATTTACATTTTTTATGATGTTATTTTTAAATTTGCTTGTGTTTGTGTTTGTCTCTGTGTGTTTTATGTTTGAAAACAAATTAATATTTAGAAATGAATAAGGTTGTATTGTATTCTCTTGTGTTGTATTGTATATACATTTATGCTGTAAATACACTTGCAAATACTGTTTAAAAACATTTTGAATAAACTGATACATATGCATTTATACATATATATATATACAATATATCCAGACACAGCCTACCATTTTTAGAAAACAGAAGCTTCCTGAAAGAGGCCACTGGGAAAATGGCACAGTTGTGCAGAGAACAAGAAACGTTACTTTCAGCCATTCAACTGGAATCCGTAGAACTGGCTGTAAAAGAATTAAAAGCCTATAGAAAGCGCTATAGAGTAGGTGTGCTTAATAAACTGGCAGCTTAATGTATAACAATTAATCACTTTTAATATCAAGAGCAGCATCGTATGCACTACAAGGGATGTCGTGTACATATCCTGCGGTCATCAGAACGTTCGTAGCTGCTGCGATAACTGCTTGGGTTTGTGGTGAGCAAACCATCCTGCCAAAGGCAGTTATCTAGCACATTCTGCAGTACATGCTCTTAGGGGAGGGATCTGCCATCCTTTTGCTCAGGTCTTTATGGAGGCAAATACTGCAGCCATTTAGCAGGTGTAGTACATTACACATCTGCTCAGCTGAAAAAGAAGCACAGGATAGGTGTAGCAGTGCCATTAGTATTACACTCCTGTACCTAATCATTCACATTTACAGGATATAGTTGCCTCCCTGTTTCCTTAAACAGACACACGCACGCACACACACACACACACACACACACACACACACACACAGAGAAAGAGAGAGAGAGAGAGAGAGAGAGAGAGAGAGAGAGAGAGAGAGAGAAAAAACAATTACAAGAAATACCAGGTTTGTAACACCTGTGTTTCTTTTGGTGTGTACTATTAACGCCCTTTAATGACAAAGACTTGATACAGGCAGTTTGGATGTCATGATAATGGTAGTGATAATATGCTTTTGATCATCCAAGCCACAATTTACAGCAACAAATTCATGCAGTTTGACCAGTGTTATTGTACTCATTTATGTATAATATATAAATAAAATAGATTTGTCATAAAAAATGAAGATCAAAATAGTTTTAGCCTCACCAATCCCAGCTGTTCTTGCATCTGCTACAATAGATGCAAATTACTGATAGTGTCCATGAGCCTCTACTAAAAACAGTTGCAATTACAGTGGCTACACCATTTTTGTATGATATGTTCAAAAACCTCATCTTGGCCAGGTCCCCGTGAAGGGTGCAGCACAGGTCTGCCTGTTCAGAGCTGTGGATTAATCCCTTGGCTGCTGGGGAGAATGGAATCAGTTTTTGATAACAGAGTAGCATGAGATTAGGCTTTACATTACTGACTTTAGACTCCAGACCTGACTATGTCTTTAGTAATACAACCTTATATCTATGCACTCACACACACACACACACACACACACACACACACACACACACACACACACACACACACACACACACACACACACATATATGTGTGTGTGTGTGTGTGTGTGTGTGTGTGTGTGTGTGTGACTGCAATTGCAATAAAGAGCTTTCTTTGAGCAGATGAGTCTGCTAGCCACTCTCCTTCTTCTTCTACCTCTCTCTCTCTCTCTCTCTCTCTCTCTCTCTCTCTCTCTCTCTCTCTCTATGTATATATATATATCTATATATATCTATACACGTGTATGTGTCTATGTGTGTGTGTGTGGGTATGCACTGTGGGTGTGTATGTTTGTATGCATTTATGTGAACAATGTACAATGGCAACCATACTGTTTTGTCTTATGCCATAATATTTTCAGATGTTCACTACAACTGCAGGCCTGAAGCTAAAAGTGCTGGGTTGTTAATACCTCAACTTCTTCCATTTGCCCTTTTGAAACATATGGTAGGAAATGAAACACAGAGGTTAAGTCAGCTCTCTGTTTACCAAACAGATCTTTATCCTCTGAGGCAGAAAAGCAATCAATTCAAGCTTTCTTTGTTTGCCTGATTGATTCACGTACGGTTTTAAGCATATGTGCTCATTAGTGTAACCTAACCAGAGCTGTTAAATTGAGCAATTTGAGAGCAAGCTTATAACCTTCAGTCCAAGCTGTAAAACTGTGCAAGGCAGCATACAGACATGCACTATAGAAATATATTGTACTGGGGACAGTGTGAGAAGTAAATATTTATGAAGCATTTGATGTGTAGACAAAATTAGAATTGTGGTGTCGTTTTTTTTTTTTTTATGTGTTCGGTTTTTGGTTTATCTTTGCTTTTTGCAGTTGCTGGTTTATTATGAGTTAGCCCTCATCATTTTCCCTATTATTTCTCCTTTTTCTATACTGTTGCATTTATTTAATATAAGTGATTATTCTGTGAGAGAAGATGACATTCACTGCATCAACCGGTCTGCATGCATAAATGCACAGAAACTACTAGTCAAACATCTTCGGTGTGAAGAGAGAGATATGGTATTCGCTCGTGTTCTCGCTCGCTGTGACCAAAAGAGTTGCCTACGGAGAGGCTCAGTCAAAAATCTGGATTGGAGCAGAGGCAGTCAGTCAAAACAGTGTAAGCTGCCCAACCTCCTATAATCGCATGCTATGGCAGATGGCAGAGTGTAACCTATGGCCCGGACAGATTGCTGCCTCTCCTCACCCTCCCAGTCCTATATGTGCCTGTCCAAGTGAGACAGTGTGAGAGGGAGAGAGAGCAGCACAGAGAGAGAAAGCAAACATTATATGTCCAAATGAGAGACGCTCGCCCTGCAGCCAAGGAAAAGTACGACTATGGAGAGGTAGGTGGTTGTTCCCAACTCGGAAATGCTTTAAAGAGAAGGAAGAGAAAAGAAAAGACTGAAAGTAAAGAAAAAACAAAACACTCAGTGAAATTCTTTTTTTTAAGCATATCAGATCCATAATAGAATTCAGTCTAAACTCTGCTGTGACATCTCAAAGCAGGGAAAAGAAAACAAACCCTGTTAGCAAGTTGCTAATTATAAATAGGCCCCACCGATGGCTTGTCATTTATAATTCAGCAGCTAGAGGAAGTGAGCGACTTTAATTAGCCATGCGGAGCTGTAGTCTAACCTTGCAGCTTTTTCTGCAGTGATGAGGGGCTGCTTTCGGGCCAACATGACACCATTGGCATTTCAGGTCCAACTGGGAATGACCAATTATGAACAATGACAGAGCTCTGCCTGCTAGAATTGAGATATTATTTAACTCTGCTTGCAAAAGACTCACTGCGGTCCAGAATTACATCATTGAAGGTGATAGTGAAACATGCCTGTATTTCCCTGCTTGTTCATTCAGAACAGGCAATATAATTATTGGTTGTTTTCTTAAACTGATTTTGTAACAATATCTACCAGATTTTGCTAGAACATGCACTAATTAAAGATAATAACCTCAGCCGTCTTATGCATTAGTCAAGGTTTCTGGATGTGAACAGCGCAGCATGGAGAGAGATGTGACATTACAACAAAGCCAAGACACACTGGACCACATTCTGAGTTGAAATCAAAGGGGTGCTTTTTGGGACCATGTTTGGGGCTCTTAAACTTATAGTTTCCATAATAGTTTAATTGGAGGGCTATTTTTGAACAATTTAGCCATGCAAGTTGAATTGTCTGAGCATGCTAATGGGAGCAGCTCTGGCGAGTAGCAGCATTCCAAAACCACCTAGCAACATTCTGAAATCCCCATCTCTGGCTCAGCATGGAACATTTATGTTCTGCTGAAGGACATATATATGAAATATAAAGAAAGCAACTTGACTGGAGATTTGGAATCATTTTGTCCTGAAATGTTTGATTTTGTCACCACGTCTCATTTGCTATTAGCGTGACTTCAGTCTTTTAAGAACCAATTGTCTTGCCTTCAAGGCAAGATGGATATGGGAGATTTTCTCTGTTGCCTCTATGACTCTGTGCATATGCTTTTATAACATGTCTTCAAATAGCATGTTGAAGGGAAAGGCTATAAGGGAAAGGCTATAAGGCTATAAATATGCCTCATTTGTCCAGTTTCACTCAAACCTCAACACTTTCTACACAACACTCAAATCTCTCATGCTGTTCCATAAAAGCATTCAGTGTCCTCAGCATACTGTTCTTTTATCTTTCTTTCTATTTCATTCAACTGCTTTTCCCCCTCTCAATTTACTCTGGATATCTTTTCCTTTAGATGAAGAAGAAAGATATTATTTGGAAGTGGGATGTTTAGAAAAAAAAGGAATATGAACCCATTAACATTGCTAAATAAAAAAGCCTGCACTCTTAATTAACAAATTAATGACATAAAAAAGGAAAAGAAAAAAGTTTCATTTCTGTCGGTCTGCTGGGGAGGACCAAAACACATAATAAACGTTTTCCAATTTTGCGTCTATTGTCACTCACTGTTAAACCGTAATTGGATTTTGATAATATATCACATCCAAAGCAAGGTTCCTGATTCCAGTTCTGCACAAATGGATTCTTACAAACATAGATATCTATAGACAGATGTAGAGATATTCATAAGTGTGGCAAAGTACACAGAATTTCCAGAGAAACAGAATTTTTTGGACAGGGGCCCTTCATCAGATGTGTAAGCAAAGTGCTTCACTTGGAATCTTTTATACATACATTTTATATATATATATATATATATATATATATATATATATATATATATATATATATATATATATAGAGAGAGAGAGAGAGAGAGAGAGAGAGAGAGAGAGAGAGAGAGATAGATAGATAGATAGATAGATAGATAGATAGATAGATAGATAGATAGATAGATAGATAGATAGATAGATAGATTCATTGATTGATTGATTTTTTAAAGTTAAGATCTGTTTCGTGTGGAGCATTTAGAAACTAGCCAAACTTCTGTTCATCGGTCGTTCACTCTTTTTTCTAAAGGTTTGGTTATGCATTAATATGACACTAATATGACACATTAATATGCATTAATATAATATGGTCTTTTCATAGTAGCATTACCACCATTTACTTTACAGCTTTAAAGAATCACTATAGGCATTTAATGTTGCATTGCCATTTAGAGTCTCTTTATAGAACCGGCATGGTTAATGGGTCCTCCACAAGGTATCGAAAGGGGTTTTCCATTCAGAGGGGAATTTTGGGCTTGTGGTGTGTTTCTTTGAGCATATTGACAAGTGAAATTTTTGACAGCATTTGAGACTTGCTTTTTGTTTATTTCACACCTGTTTCATTTGTTTTCGTTCAGTACTTGACCTTTTGTTTTTTTATTTAGCTTCTGCAGCATCTGTATGTTTGTCCATCTGGAGCGTGAATGATGTACGATTTTGGCTGTGTGGTGCTATAGGTGGTGTGAGCTGTGCTCCAGATGCCATTGAGCCATATATTCAAATCGCCATATATTCAAATCACCATATATTCAAATCACCCTATATTCATGTCACACCATATATTCACGTCACACCATATATTCAAATCGCCATATATTCAAATCACCATATATTCAAATCACCCTATATTCACGTTACACCATATATTCACGTCACACCATATATTCAAATCATCCTATATTCACGTCACACCATATATTCACATCACACCATATATTCACATCACACCATATATTCATTTCACACCAAATATTCACATCACACCATATATTCACATCACACAACTGCTGGAGGGTCTATGGCCATATCACTGCTGGATCAAAGTGCTTTTTTTGCCATTCTTCTAGCAATGGCTTTTTACTGGGCTAGTTACCATCTTAGGCTGAAGCAATTGCAGTATTATTGCAAGTCTTGCTCCGACAAGTCTGCTCAGCAGTAAGTGAGTTGGTCAGGTTCCAGTGTCATCAACTGGCATGTTCCTTATGTTCAGCAGGGAGGCATATAGGTCTTTTCGATCAGACTTGGCCGTCTTAAGCATTGGCTTCGCTGACTGGACGCTTCTCTCTGCCATCTCATTGGACATGGGATAATGGGGGCTTGTGACAGTGGTGTGATATTACTTCTTTAGGGAAATCTTGGAATTCATAATAGATACACTGGGGAAGATTGTCTGAAAATTCAGGAATTTCAAGCCTGGCTAGCTGATTGTGAACTCCCTGCCTTAGATACTGTTGCTAACTCCATCAAGCTCCAGATTAGTGTGTGTTCTAGAAGCGACAAATGTGGAGAGAGAAACTATTATATGAGAGATTAGACTTAGTTCACTAGTACATTACAACAGGCAGGTTTCAAAAAATTATCTGTTATCCCTATCTAGTTATGATACAGTTAACACCACAGCACATACAATCAACACTTTTTTCCAAGTTGGAAGCTGAATGGTGAGAAATATAACTGGGAACAAAAATGTAAGGTTTGTGGACCTATAATGAATAGCATGCTTAGTGCTTTAGGTTTCTAAACAATACATTGTTCACTTAATAAATGTGTTTTTAGCATTTGACCACTTTCTAAAAAATGTTACTATCAACACCCTTAACCAAGGTCACATTAGAAAGTGTTTTTTGTTTAATTTTACTGGTTCTGTCCTGAGTTAATCTAGACAGAGATAAAGATTAGAGCAATTCATTTATCCACCTGGATTTTGTTAGTGATGTTTAATTTTGGCTAATCATTTTTGTCACACCTCTTAGATCATGCCTACAAATTACCACAAGTTTGTTTTTAAATTCCTCCATGCGCACAACTCTATAGGCTTGAAATGACAAAACAGCAACTGTTCATCCAGCAATATGGCATGACAGTAGTAGCTTCCAAGGTAGGACTGGCCGCTACCATTTAAAAGCAGGATTTGTGATCAATCGTTTCTGACTTCAGGTGTGTAATAAGTGTCACAATTCTTGTGTCAGTCTTCACCCTTATACTGGGTCAGTGAACTTTGATAGTAATAGTACTCGGTTATTGTTAGTCAAAATTGAACAAGCGTATCCCTGATATGCCAGCACCGGTTGATGCTGTGTAGCTGTCATGTCTGGCTATAGGGACTCACTGGTCGAGGATTTTCTGTGTGTCTCGCACAGTGTGGGTGCTGCCCATATCTGAAATGTTTTGTGACAGTCCAGGCCAGGAGAATGCATCTCTTGCTCTACATCTGCATCTCTGGGTGCGAAGACAGCTTTTATTAATGCATTCCAACAATTTGCTTTCCTCATGTTTGTCCCAGCATGTGCACTTGTGCCTCAATTTCTTTGACAGTCTCCTCTGTGTTTGGCAAGCATGTTCATGACAGAGCATCTGCCATATGTGTGTTTTTACCTGATTTGTATTTTACTTTGTGCTGATATTTCTGGAGTTGCTTTTACAGGCTGTGTATTCTTCCTGGAACACTCAGCAGCATTTTAACGATAGCTTTGAGCTGTTTGTGATGAGGTTCTACTTGCAGTTCTTTTCCACACACACACACACACACACACACACATACACACACAAACACACACACACACACACACACACACACACACACACACACACACACACACATACACACACAGTCACACACACACACACACACACACAGTCACACACACACACACACACACACACACACACACACACACACACACACACACACACACACACACTGGTGGAATTGGTCCATGCACCTGCTATTGCCAGTGTCTGTTTTTTCAACTCCTCATTGCTCTTAGCACATACACAAACGTTTCATGCAATGTTAACACCTTCCCCAGGCATGGCTTCTCAAACTTTTTGGGCAAAGGACCCTGAATGGACACCATAGATTTTTGGGAACACCAAGCCTTTTCAATCATCTTGCATTTGTTATTCCAAACATATAATTTACAACTATTTTAACACAGTTTTAACTTTTGTTTTGTTGGCATGTCTGTTATGATTGGTCTGTAAATGCCTTCTACACTTGCTCGGCTTAATGCTCTCTGCTGAAATAATGCTGTGACACACAAGGCATTTTGCTTACTTTTTGTAATTCCACACACACACACACACACACACACACACACACACACACAAAAAAAAGCTCCAGCATGTTTTTGTGTTTGTTTTCTTCTTGTTCCACTGAATCGGTCACTTGATGTTGTTGAGGAACTAGCAGAGATGGATGGAGAAATCTGTCCATTTTTGTATTTTTGAAGTGCTACACTAGTGGAATACCAAAAATACAGATGATCACATGCATGCACTCTTAAATAAAGTGCCTTGTTAATGGTACCCCTTAATGACATTTCAAAACAATAGTTAATAAAACCCCTGTGTATGTAGAGCAATCCATAATATTATCCATAATATGAATTTTGAGGAATAAAAGAGTTTCTCTGACAACCCCATTTGTAAATCAGGTGACCCCACACGGGGATGTGAGAACTAATTTTTGAAACCGCAGACATCTGCAGGAAGTCTCATTGCTATTAGCATGTTATTGCAGGTGCTTCAGATAGCATAGATATCAGCTAACCCCATGCTTCTTTGAGTTTGCCCAGCCACTGCAACTCAACATTTTCATGAGTCAGTATAATCTGATCAAGTTTAATATACCATTTTTTGCCCAGGAATCCAGGTGATGCCTTTTTTTCTGGATTTCCTTTTATTAAAATAATTTTTAAAAAAAAGTTTCAGTAGGACACAGCTATTACATGTCTCTTCCATGCAAATTTGATATTTTTTCTCTTTTCAGTAATAGAGTCTTAGCTTCTATCTACTTTTATTTAACCTGTTAACAGTGTGATTTCTTCTTTTCCCCAGATCAGCATGTCATTACTGTAAGTTTATACCCCTTCAATTAACTGCACAACTGTTCTGTGGAACTGCTCAGTTGTCTCACATAGCCCATAAGAGAGTCTCAAGAACCTACATGGGTGTTAACATCTGGAGACATGAGCTGTCCTCATCTAGCCTGAGCTCCTTGTAATTGTGCATTGGCGTCCTGCATCACATTTTTGCGGCTTACTGTGAGGGATGTTAGCCTGTGCATTAGTCTGTAGCTTAGTGCTGACATCTTTATTTCTGATTTTCAAGTAAATTTTCCTCTCAGCTTTGTGCATGCGCTCATGCTACACTGGCGAACGGGCCTCCATGCTAATCAGTGATGTCATTTTCATGGACAGCTTGCACTTTTCTAGATCCTTTAGTGTTTGCAAAGTGCTTCGTTTTCCCAGAGTTCCTGCGTGGCTTGCCAAAAGCAGAGCAGCTGCAGAGCACATGTGCTCTTGCACGCTTTTGGCAATTTATTCAGTTTCTTTGCTTTGGCTATTTTGTTAGCTTTTCTGACTGAATTTGCTCATCAGTCCAGCATCACTAAATCCTTCTTTTTTTTGTCCTTCAGAAATCTTTCACTATTACAGCTCGTAATCTGTAAATCCTTAGAGTAAGGAGTGACGGCATCTTGTCTAATCCACTCTTCATTAAGTATGAGCATTTAGTGGTTTGGTTGAGCTTTTTTCTTTTTGCTTACTGTGTATAATACAAATTCTTGCAGAGCTCCAAAAGATTAGCTTTAAATGGGTTTTTTTGGTTTAGTACACCTTCTTTAATGAAAGTTTCATTTTTCAGTGGATACCTCTACATTTTTCTTTTTTTTATATAAAAAATGAATGTGACCTTGCTTGTATTTGAACAATTAATTTACAAATGCCACCAAGAATTGATCAACAGTGTATGCATCAGATGTTGTAAAGAGTTTGAATTGGAGTGTGAGCGAAGAGCGCAAATCGATATGAATTCCAGTCCTTTCATAAATGTGCAGCCTTATCAGGGAGGCAGCTGAAGTAATGCATTACTGTTCAAGGATGATTTAGCAACATCAACATCATCAATCATTTCTGTCTTTGTGTTTTCCATCCAGTGCCACAATTCCATCATGCACAGATGCATCAAACAACGGTGAACTGTGAGAGAACAGTGAATGAAGGAGCTTGTCAGCATATTGACTAGTTTGGCAAAAAGAACACGGCACAAAGAAAAGGCTAATATGAGAATCTACGGTTTTCTTGATTTCACTGCACACTGTATTGTCACTTTATATTGTCAAATACTTTACCGTCCAGTCCATAAGTAATTGGACATTGACTTTTGGATATGTAATCCAACACACTGATCTTGAAATTAAGACCAAAGGACTATAAAATTAAAGTGTGGAAGGTCATCTTTGATACAAGGGCATTTATATCTATATTTGGTCAACCATATATGAATCAAAGCTCTTTTTCATACACAGCTTCTTCATTTCAGGGGACTGTAACTAATTGGACAAATGAACATTACATAAAACTGTCACGTTTAGTATTCGGTTGCAAACCCATATACAATTGATGGCAGCCTGAGGCCTGCAACCCACAGACATAACCAGGCGGTGGGCATCTTCCTGATGATGCTCTGCCAGACATGTAATGCTGCCATTTTTAGTGCCGGCTTATTTCAGTGGCTTTTTGCCTTCATTTTTACCTTCAGTAAGTAAAATGAATGCCCATTAGTTTTTCAGGTTGGGTGAATGACTTGTCCAGTCAAAAACGAATCCACTTTCCAGCTCTGGGAAACTCTACATTTGCTTTAGTAGTTTGGATAGTTGTCATATTGCATGTTAAAGCTCAGCAAGTGTTAGATTTTTGAGGCACCGTGAGCAGTGGAGATTCATCTGCGCACTTCAGAAGTCATCCTCCTGCTTCAGTTAGCGGTCACGTCATCACTAAAAGACTCACATGAGCAAACTCCAATGGCAGCCATGCACGCCCATGCCGTCATGTTTCACAGAGGAGATGATGCGCTTCGGATCATGAGTTCCTTCGCACTTTCTTCATACCTTCACTCTTTCCCCATTCTATCATTCTGTCTCTCCTCACCTCATCTTTCATCTGCCAGATCAGATATTATGGTATGATTAATAACCTGTAACCTGGCCTTTTCTGGTGCTGAGGCTTACCAGTGGTTTATTTCTTGGGATAAACTCTCAGAGGTCATCTTAGTCTATTTATGGTAATCTTTGACTTAATTGTGCTTATAGAATGTGCTCCTTTTCATGTCAGTGGTCTGCTGTCGCCAACTCACCAGCGCTTTCCGGCTTCTGAACCAAGCACTGCACGGCTTATGTTGACGCACCTGATGTTTTGACTGTCTCCGTCTCTTCCACCTCCTGGTAGCTTGCTTGGCTGGCACTGGCATGCCTGTCTCATGTTGAGGTTCACCATCAGTGTCCAGACAGAAACGGTGCAGTTAACACCAGCTCTAGACCTTTTGCCAGCTCTCCCATACATGAACTAATGACATAGCCACATGCAGACGGCCAAAAAACGGCCGAACAGCCAACTTGCGGCCTTCTAAAATGGGAGGACTTTCTACAGATGTATACAGTTTACCCAAAGTGGGTGTACTTAACCTCATATGTAAGGTGACAGTCCTCACTTCAACTTTATGGTTATTGTTTTTTGGTTTTTTTTTCCCTATCCAATGTTCTAGGTTAACAATCCAGAAGAACAAAAGTTAAAGAATGTGTTGTGAGATGTTTATTTGTGTAAAGGCCTACTTAGGTTTTGTAAGTTATAAAGCATATTCAGAGAACTGTAGATGAGCTAAGAAATAGAGGTCAATATAAGTGATCCTAGAGTGAGGTTTTCTAAATTCAGAGCACATTAAAGGTAATAAAAAGATAGAGGGAGGAGGCAGAGAGACAGAAATGCAGAGGCGAGGCAGTGCTGGAAAACGTAGAGGGCCATGGTGGGATGTGTTCCATCTTTCATGAGGGTCTCACTGGGCGAGGGATCAGCCAGAAGCCTCAACCTCAACACACATTCCAAACCAAACCACCCTTTTCAACTCTTACAGCTCTCTCTCTCTGTATCTCTCTCTCTCTCTGTATCTCTCTCTCTCTCTCTCTCTCTCTCTCTCTCTCTCTCTCTCTCTCTCTCTCTCTGTCTCTGTCTCCCTTCTGCCTTGCTCTTTCTCTCTCTCTTTCTGCACTCTGACTTTCTCTTCAAGTTTTGGCAGATATGTGAAGTCATTCCACATGCACTCACAATCACAAACATGAGCACATCTACCACCCGGGAAAGCCAAAGACGTACACAGAAAATATACATACAATATCTCTTTTTTACATGGCCTGGTGCCAGCGGAATTCTGGCTAGATGCTTAAGGATTTAAGCAAAAACCTTAATAATTTTAATAATCAAATATATTAATCTCAAATCCAACCTGGAAAAGGTACTCTGGAATGTATGTTTGTGAACTGTTTGTTTATGATTATGTGGAGTATGGAGAGTCATCTGAACATGTAGGCCAAATATAAATCATAACAAAATGTTTTTGCTGACATGCTGTCATCTCCACTGCCCTCTTTCTCCCCCTGTGTTTATTTCCTGTGAAATCCAGCAAACTTAATTTGCCGGACGAGGCCAACCTGAACTAAGCCGCTTAGATTAATAAACCTATTTTCCATTTAACGCTTTGATTTCCTCCAAAGCTGTTTACAGAAAACGAATGATCTGCTTGTGCGCTTTAAAGCATATACATTAATCTTCTTAGCCACGCATAAATCTATTATCTGGTCATCGACACTGTGTGTGTTTGTATGTGTGTGTGTGTGTGTGTGTGTGTGTGTGTGTGTGTGTGTGTGTGTGTGTGTACTGTCATGCTTCTACCTCCACAGCTGACAATTGTGTTAAATCAATGGCCGATGTCACTTTGAAGCCATGTGTGTCAACTTAACGAAACAATCTTATTCTGTCGAAGAAGAAAACAACATCTTTGATGTCATAGATTCTTACTCCTGCGCAAACAAACGTGCTCCCTTTGTTTGGACTTATGTGCAAAGAACAGATTTGATTCCAGGATTAGATTTTGCTTGAGGCACCCAAGGAACTGTGGGTTTTTAAAATGGGGGATTCAATTTGAATTCCTTTCAGCTCTTTGGTTCTCTTTAGTAATTGAAATTGCATGGTCCATAGACCGGTTTAATGCTGTTCTAGAGTCTTTCCTGGCGCTGCTTGTGTGTGTATGTGTGGAGGGGGTTACTGGTAGCATTTACTCTGACTTGATTCATTTCACGAGGTGGATTGGGACAAGACAATGCCGCGGTCATTGTGAAAACTTTTTTTATCGTTTTTCCTTTCCCCATTAACAGCTATAATGAACATAATGACCTTATTATGTGTGATTGGCATAAATAGTTTGTGATGAAGTAGATTGCGTAGCATGGTTTTAAATTGAGACATGTATTAACCGGTGATTGGGAGAACTAATAAAATATAGCTGATAGTAAATGTAAGAACATTTTTAAAAATAGATAAAGTAATAAAGAGGGGCACTGTATGAAAGAGGCATGGCACCGGTAGTTAGCCATCGCTAAGCAGGTCATTTAACAGAAT
Source organism: Electrophorus electricus (assembly GCF_041902795.1). Classification (NCBI taxonomy): domain Eukaryota; kingdom Metazoa; phylum Chordata; class Actinopteri; order Gymnotiformes; family Gymnotidae; genus Electrophorus; species Electrophorus electricus. Next base: position 9,854,281 of record NC_137509.1, read on the forward strand.
GCCGCTACTCTCAGAATGCCACTAACTCTGCTTTCACACACATGCACAACATACACAGAACTAAATAAGTCCATTTTGCAGCTACATGACAAGGAAAATATCTGAAATAATTCACTGTTGCTAATTAAAATAGCCCAACTGATTTTAAAAAAAGAGGTTAGAAAATGAAGTAAAAAAGGGTCATCCGGTGTCCTTGATAATTGTTGACTTGTGGATTTAACATCGCACATTAGATACTCACTAATTAACTGGGCAAAAAGTGATCTCTTGTTTGGTTTTACTGGCAACTTTTGGAAACATGGAGCTGGTTGGTGGACTAACTGCCTAGTGGAAAAACTAGTAGACAGTGTGGCCCTGAGTGATGGGATTTGGTCATTTACCTCAGCATGTTAGTGGCCTCTAGCTAAACCAGGTGGTGTGCTGCACATTATGAATATAACAGTAAACCTCTGACTACTTGGGCTCCCGACATATTGGGCCGAAAAGCTCTGTGATAAGCACCGACAGGCTGGCTTTCAGATGATAAAGTGAACTTACTCCTTCAAAAAGCAAACAAATCAATTCACTCTTTTTGTAGTGAGGAAGGCCATTTTCCCCCATAAGAGCCCATTCACGATCCATCACATTGTTGCGGTTTTCCCTTTTTTTCTTGGTTTTTTTTTTAAACATTGAGCTTTGACCTATTTCCAACATTTCCAGTGTACCATTCTCACTAGTGTGCATCATAAACGTCTTCACAGGCTTATCTGTCTAGCCCCAGACACCCCAGGTCAGCTGTTTTGTTTTTAAAGGGTGCTTGCTTACAAATGCAGGTGCTCAAAGATGGGTGTGGTGCTGTGAAAAAACCACCCACTATGACATAGTGCTGAAATATAGCGCTATCCAAAAATAAAATGTCTACATAAAGAATATAGCTTGGCATCCTAAATGAGCCGGCACTGGGCCAGCGTCAGATATTATCTTTGTGCTGTTTTCAGTCCTTTTGAGACGCAATATGAAGCAAATTTATGCTCAATAGTAGCACTGCAAGGTGTTATGTATCCATAATGCCTGGGAGAGACACCATTACATTCTCAGAATAGTTTCCCTGGTATGCATATATTTTGACAAAGTGCAAATTACATAAGACCTTAACAGATATCACCTTCATCCAACACTTGGAAAAAGAAGTGTCTCCTGAGCAGCATTTCTGGTCTTTTCCCCTTTCAAAGCGACAGCCTTGAGACCTCAAACATTTCCAAGCCATGAAATAAGTCTGCCACTTACTGTCCTTCTGTATCCTTGCCTCTGACTCCTCAGCACTCCATCTTGCATATACTGCAAAGAATGTTGAAGGTGGGTGCTGTCCATGGTGCTGACACCCACACGTCTATTAAAATGAGCTCTTTGTCCAAGTTTTCCACATTTCACCCAAATATGCCTTAACACGTATTTCTAAATGTGTTGTTGAGTTCACCTTTACTGGGGTTCTTCTCTAAAGTATGGAAGTGGTAAATTTGGCAATGTTCCTTTCATTACACTTTGTCTGTTCTCATAAGGAAAGCTTAATTGGACTTGCTTGAAAGAAAGCACACACATGCAGGTTTCCCTTCCTGCCATCTCAGCAAGTGCTGCCATAATTAAAGCCTGTGATTCCATATAAGAAACTTTAGAGTAACATGTGAAGGAGAAATGCAATTACCCTTGTGAATCAATGTGACCCAAGGCAGGCATATTATACTAAAGAGTTCAAAATAGCACCAATTAGTAGCCATGCTAGACCTTTATGAAATGGTCCAGATTAGATTTTATCTTGTAATGGGCACTGACATGGGAAATGGAAAATGAAACATGTATTTTTTGGTCATATTACATTAGTTCAAATACAGTATCTGTATCAACATATGCATTCATGCCTTTCCCCTTCTACAGATCTGTAGCATTAATATGCTTTTTTTAATTAACATTAATTGAAATTCAGCAGGGTAAACATTGCATTGAATCTGATTTGTTTACAAGTGCCCAAGGCAAAGAATTTTACTAATTAAGGGCATATATGGACTTCACTGGGGATATGACATTTGATGGTGTTGAAAAGTATTGAAATGACTCTAAATGGGAAATTCACTAAGGGACAGAGGCATTTGGAATAAGAGAGTTCTTTTCCTTTAAAACTTCAACTCTTTGAAGTATGGAGAAGATAAGCTTCCTGGTGTTTCTTCTCCTGTTTTTGTACTGGTGAATGAGATGGTGGGAAGTGTGGTTGCATGCATGTTTGACTGAGTTGGTGGGTGTGTTGAGTGTGTTGAGTTTGTACGTGTGTGGAGCTGTGTGTTGCATGCACATGTGGATGGTTGTGTATGTGAGGGAGAAAGAGACTAGTTAGATACAAAATGTTGCCATTATTTTCACATGTAAATAAAATTTCACATGTGATTAATTCAACTTTAACAATCAGCAGATACAAATAGCCTTTGTTAAACTAAAAACCAACCTTTGCAGGTGTTTGACTGGATACATATGTTGGATATGGCAGAAGTAGCATGCACATTCCTGTGAGTGTTGTTTACGTAAGTCTAATACTTTAGACATGACCAGAAGCCTTCCATGTATTCTATGCAAAGTCAAACATTAGTGTTGAATTACCAGAGTGTTTCTATAAGTGCAGCCGGTCACACATACATTCAGTCAGCCCTGGGATCCTGAGAGGGCCCATTCACCACACAATATGGGGCACACTGAACCATCTATGCCATGAATTCTTTTCTCCGGGATAATTTCAGCAAACAATTGGACAGGAGATTAATAAATTAGATGACCTCATGACTGCCATATTTTCAATTATTTCTTGTGAAACCAGAATTCATTTGATATCTCTCATCAAAATGTACACCGGATTAATGACTAAACTAATTATGGGCATTGATAGAGTATTGTATAAAAGGTGATCCCCGTTTTTCCTAAGAGTGCCATCTCATTTATTTGTTTGCATATTTTTGTCCCTCCCTGGATAAAGACTGAAGAAAGAGACTGCCAGATCCTTCTCTTTTATCACTTGCAGTATGGAATGCATTTTTCATATTTCTGAAGCTTGATCTGATTAAAAGAAGCATGAAATCTAGCGTTACATTCCACAGGGTCTGTCAAACGTGTTTGTCATTTGCGTGAAAATGTTCTGAGTGAAACCTGGGACATATGCAGTCACCTTCAATCTAAAGTTGATAAGTCCCTGTAAATATAT
>NC_137509.1:9862500-9872500 GCF_041902795.1 Electrophorus electricus
GAATGTCCAGAGGCTATACGCAGCTAGAGAGGAGGAGACTGTCCAATGAGGCTCATAACACTCAGACTCAGACAGACAGACACACACACACACACACACACACACACACACACGCATGCACACACGCATACGCACTGTCTGCCATTCTGTATCCCTCTCACCTCTCTTCAAATACACAATCAGGCTGTCAAGACTAACGTGTGGATGTGATCACAGCATGTCTTTCCTCTCCCCCAGTGAAGAGCAGTTCAGCGCAGGTCCAAATCGATCCGGCTTCATGTACCCCATTGCTTTCCTCATGCTCTGTAAAGCGCACAGGGAGAGAACGAGAGAAAGGAAGGGCGAGGAGAGGTGCTCGCGGCTGAACCTGCCGGGCCGGGGTGAGCTTTCCAATCGGATGCCCAGGTTCGCGCCGCTGTTCCTGGGGAAATGGCAGAGCCAGGTGTGGACCCCGGAGGCGGGACTCTGACAGCCCTTAATGAATGCGCCCTTCTACATCCTGTAGCATAAAAATGATCATGCCAGCACCCATCATTCCAGGGTGATTATTCGTCTCGCCAAAGTTAGATTTATTTTCCGAAGGCTGCTGTGTGTAATGGATAGATATGAGTAGAGGGGTATTGATGTTTCAGTGCACAACTTATGCACTGGTTTAAAAGTAGTGGCTTCAGTTGAGATTTTTGGTGATTAGTCAGTGTTTTTATGTCAGTTGAGATGTACAGTACCATTATGTGAGCCTCTAATAGCATTTTAGTCTGATTGCTATGGATTTGCTAAATGTTTTCCATACTACCAATCTTAAACTAGGTTTTTCATTGTTCGATTATTCAGATCTAGTGCATAACAGCCTGTGTCACATGTTCAGGCCAGACTAATTGAGACAGATGGGGTTTGCAGCAGTAGACTCACAGTGAGATGAAACATCTGCCTGGAGTATTAGTCTGAATTAAGCAGATTAACTGAAAAACATACTGCTCAAACCCTGGAAATATGCAATCAGTTTCCAAAATTATTCATCCCAATCAGACGGAGGAGAGTTTGTATAAACAAGGTCCTCTCAGCACACTGTTTCACACGTGCACAAAAAAACCCAAAAAACTTACTGCCTCATGTGTTTTTAGCACCGGCTCAGTCCGCTGCTGCTGTTGAAACTATCAGTGTGTGTCTCCCCATGCTCTCCACTAGTTTGTAGCCTCTGATGGTCTCTCTGTCTGACATCATAGCCAACACGTCCCTCTTTCGGCTCTTGTCCAGAGCCCCTCCGCTGGAGTTGAACCCTAGCTGTTCCCTGCTGGTGTCTGGCTGGGCTTGGATCCAATGTTTCCATTAGAAGTTTGGTCCAGGTGCCTGGCAGTGAAAGGAGCACAGTGGAATGGTTCTCTCCACTCTCCTTCGCTTTTAGTGTGGGCAGATGCATGGCATGCTGGTCCTTGCTATTTTATTGGCTAAGACGCCTTTAAAAAGCACCAGCAAGGCGAAGGCATGGTAGCGAGGGAAGAGGAAGGTCAAAACATTAGGTGTGAGGTCAGATGTGCAAAAGGGAAAGGGTTGGGATTGGGAATGGCAGATTATCTTATCTGTCTTGCAGAAGCAGAGAAGACGAGAGAGAGGAGAGAATGAGTGAAAGACGACTACAGAGAGGAGAGGAACTATTAGTTCTGCCCAAGCGCTATGCTTAACTCGTTTGGAGCTCAGACCAGCCATTGCGTTTTATGTAGGCATCCGATGCTTAAAGTGACGGCGATGGCAAGGATCAAAAGGGGTGGACGGAGAAATTTGGGACTAACACGGAAATGTGCATGCAACAGAACAACGGACGTTCCGTTACACATTTGAGAGAAGGAAGAGGGGGGCGGAGAAAGGTGAGAAAGTGGCAAAAGAAGAGCATGAAAGCAGCGTTCCACCTCTCTATTTCTACAACACCCAGGAAGAGAGGGAGCACGCGAGGCAGACAGAGAGAGATCAGGGAGGATGGCATCGACAGAGGGTCTTCCCAGAAAGACTACGGCAAAGCACTACACTGCACTATTCTTAACTTTCCTGTCATAAATCTGAGTGGAAGAGAGGGAGGTGGAAAATGGAGGCCTGGGAAGGTGAGAAAAACACTGCTCATGAATAAAACCAAATAGGCAAGATTAGAGGAGACCAGGAGCAGGAAAGGTGGCAGGAGTAAGCTTAGGAAAGCAGGCAAGTGCATACAGTGCAAGTGAAAGAAAAGATGAGACGGGGGGCAAATGTGCGTTTCTCCAGACCACATGACTGTCCATTAGCAGCCAGGCCTCAGGAGATTAAACGGAGTGCTGAGATTGCAGCCAGCGATGATTAGCAGACTGCAGCCAGGCCTACTAATCAATCTCAGCACCACGCAATTTCCTCCTCCTGAATCTAGCTTTGATCAGAGGGCAGGGGGAGAATAGCCGCTGAACACGTGATGGAGCTGCATACGGAGCTGCCTGTCTGGGAGTGAAACTAAGATTATGTGGGGCAATAGAGAGAGAGAGCAGGGAAAAGAGGAAGCTTGTGTGTGTGTGTGTGTGTGTGTGTGTGTGGCCGTGTGTGTATTTTGAATTTTTGTGCGTGTTTGGTTGCATCAGTGTAGTTGTAGAGAGAGATGGGAGCACATGAGGTCTGTGTGTGTGTGTGTGTGTGTGTGTGTGTGCGTGTGTATTAGTGTGCCAGTGATGGAGAGTGAGTAGGTGTTTGTTTGCATATACATGTCTGTAAAACGGACAGACGTGTGCGTGTATGTGTGTGTGTGTGTGTGTGTGTGCGTGCGTGCGTGTGTGTGTGTGTGTTTATGCCTTCCAACACCGTCTACACTCACTAAACCAGCTAACATGAGTGATGTTTAGCAGCAGAGCCAGCCTCCTGTGTGACACTACCCCAATACCTTGTCAGCAATTAAGCCCTATCAGAACCAGGCATATTGATCACAACTGCTGTGCACACTGATGGATCCTCATAATGGAGGATAATAAGGGCTTCCAGGACCAGCTTTTCCTTTTCATTAATACCCAACAGTTAGCTTAGCTTAAGCCAGGAGCCATTAAGTCAGTCGAAACGTGCTTCAAGATGATCCCAGCTACTAAAGCTGCACGGTGCTCACGAAATCTTGACAAAATGTGATTTTTCGTGTTCCTTGAGGAGAGTGGTCACGTCTAATTGCTACTTGACTAATTAGTTAGGAAACAGGGCTGTTCACTGTTAACAGGTAACTCAATAGAGATGTGGACGTTTTTATACTTAAAAGAGTTATTGAATTACCCGGGGGTGAGAGGAAGGGAAAAGGAAGTGAGAGGGAGAATGTTTCCTCTCTCCCATGTTTAATGGCATTATGCGATTAATGTGATCGGCGTGGCGTCCCACTGGCTGTGAAAGGCTGCTTCTTTCAGCATGTGGTATGAGATTATGTTGAGTCATCCTTCCTCTCATGAACTACATTACCCAGAATTACACACGTAATTAATGCATGTCAAGATGTTTAAATATTGTGTGTGTGTGTGTGTGTGTGTGTAAGAGAGAGAGATACCAACCTTAATCAGTGGTTTTAGTATTATGACACCACAATGCTGCTTCCTCACTTAGGGTCAAAAGTTCAGCTCATATTTGCTCACACTAACTGGAAACATTTACAATTTTATAACTGTCCATAAATCAATAAACTTAGAAATGTAATGAGATACTATATATATATATATATATATGAATAAGTTTGTTTTACGCACAGTTTGTATTGTAACAGCACAAATGGAATAATGATCCAAAATACTTGTTCACCAAAGATCTTTGTATTATTGGACTAATCCTTTGGTATTTAGGAATGAAGAAAAAATATTTTTGCCTGGATGTACCTTGTATCAAGAAAAGTAACATTACTGGGAGGAAAATATATTTTTTTGTCTCAGATTTTGCCCATGTAGACCACGGCCACCAGTAAAGGCTTACCACCACTGTCTCTGTGTTAGTATGCTCCGTTTGGTGCTTCTAGCCTCTGTGCTTGAGTACAAGGGCAAACAGTGAAGTAACCACAGCAGAGAGCAACAGAAGACTGCACTATAACAACCGAGCCGGCCGATCCAGGCCAGTTAGGCCCCACGCCAGCCCCAGCCTGGAGAAGCACTGTGCTGCAAGCAGATTAGCAAGATCGCGCTGAACCCCCCACAGCCAAAACCAAGTCTATCAACAAAACTCCAGCAAACATATTCTGGCACGAACTTGCAAAGTATGAAAAAGGAACTCAGATCATTACTATCTCTTGGATAATGCTTCTGTTTTGTTGTTGTATTTGTTGTTGTTTATTTCTCTCTGTGAGGAATTATTGTGGATATTTGGCTACACTTAGCCCTTTAGGGCAGGTGTCGATGCCAGCCTCGTGACATCGCCATTCATCTTGGCTTAACAAGTTGTTTTGTTCTTCGCGATTGTGGGGCCTGTTTGTAGGCAAGGGAAGGGAAAGGTTTGAAGAGAGTGAAAAGAGGAGAGTGGTGATTAGAATGAGGCATGATAATGGTGAGACGTATACAGCACGAAGAAAGGCAGGGGGTACAGAGAGAGGATTCAGAGGAGTTAAGATGGCAAGACAATGCGCAGATAAAATAGAGCAAAGCGTAAGGAGAGACAGATGGATAAAGAAATGGAACGAGTAACAAAAAGGGTGAGATTGAGAAGCAAGGAGACAAATAGGAAGAGTGATGGAGTGAGAGGGAGCGGAGGAGAGAGGCGCTTTTGAGCGCAGACTCTAGCAGATGGTGCTCACACAAGCGTGATCATTTGGCATTTGTTCGCCAAAGTGCTCAGGGGGAAAGAGGGAGAGACTGGTGCAAAGCTTTCCCTCTCTCTCTCTCCCTCTCTCTCTCTCTCGCTCTCTCTCTCTCTCCCTCTCTCTCTCTCTCTCTCGCTCTCTCTCGCTCTCTCTCTCTCTCTCTCTCTCGCTCTCTCTCTCTCTCTCTCTCTCTCGCTCTCTCTCTCTCTCTCACTCTCTCTCGCTCTCTCTCTCTCTCTCTCTCTCTCTCTCTCTCCCTCTCTCTCTCTCTCTCTCTCTCTCTCTCGCTCTCTCTCTCTCTCTCTCTCTCTCTCGCTCTCTCTCTCTCTCTCTCTCTCTCTCACTCTCTCTCGCTCTCTCTCTCTCTCTCTCTCTCGCTCTCTCTCTCTCTCTCTCACTCTCTCTCGCTCTCTCTCTCTCTCTCTCTCTCTCTCTCTCTCTCCCTCTGATTTTTTCGCTCACACATGGGGGGGGGCATGCCTGGCTGGTGCGTTACCTGATAATTCACAGCCTTTTTTATTTGATGTGTGCTCTCCTGACAGATGCCCGAGTCAGGCGTCGCACGTGTGCCTTGGCAAATCTACAGACCAGCTCGGTCTATGGCGAATCACAGTGCGGCTGGCGGAAATGAGGAGTCAAACACTAAAGCCGCGGCTAACCTTCATAATCGCCTGACGCCTTGCTTCATCAGCTCAATATGCCTGTGAAAGCTTCTCTTTTATTGAAAATCTCTTAAAGAGCGCTAAAGGGGTGGGGTCTCACTTAGATTGCTAACATTTCCTTTCTTCTTCTTCTACCACATTGTGTGTGTGTTTTTAATGAAAATTGAAAATTGACAAGAGACAGGGGGAAGGGCCTCACTCAGTAGGAACAAGAGTTATAGTGATGTCAGCTAGTTCATTATAATTCCAGCCATCCCTGCAGTATGTTTTAACCCTAACTACTTCTGTTTACATATACTTTTTTTTTTTTTGAGAAACTGGAAATCTGTTACAGTGACGGTGCAGCTAAGCCAGTAGTTTGTGGACATGCCTGCATCTAACACCTGCTCCAGTCCGTCAGGGATCTGAGACCGCATGCTTATTAGCAGGCTCAGGTGTGGTAGGTGAGGGTTGAATCTCTGTGGGAATTTAGATCTCCAGGAGCAGAGCTAGTGATTGCTGGGCTAAGGTGAAGCAGACATGCACGTAGTGGCTTTGCCAGAAATTCATTTCAAGAGGGGGGGGGATGAGGGAAAATGCTAAATGAAATCACCACATGAAATTAACAAGTGGAATGCAATACCAGACACCACTAGCTAGAAGTTAGAAGTTGTAATTTTGTTATTTCAGGCATAGTACTGTCAACCAATCTTTTCACATGTTTTTGATGTCTTTGACAGAACTGAGCTGAAGAAGTTGCTCATTATATTTTAAATTTATGTGACCAAACTTTCATCATTAAAGCAACTAGCTGAAAAAGGTGAAATGAATGCAACACATTAATAATCAACTTATATACCATATAATAGTATACAGGATAGAAGCATAGCTCCTCTCCCTGCTTAGGAGAGTCACCACAGTCTCAGGCCAGCTATGGTGATAACACACGTTACCCGTGCACACTGGGGGGGGGGGGGGTTATTAAGAGCCCCCTTTAAAGCCAGATTGAAGCTGGTGACTACCAGGTTCAAAATATTGCTGCAGATATATTACCAGTGTCCTCCAGAGTGTCCTCCAGAGCATCCAGTAGAATGTCCTCTAGAGTGTCCTCCAGAGCATCCTCCAGAACATCCTCCAGAGTGTCCTCCAGAGCATCCTTGTAGAATGTCCTCCAGAGTGTCCTCCAGAGCATCCAGTAGAATGTCCTCCAGAGTGTCCTGCGGAGCATCCCCCAGAACATCCTCCAGAGTGTTCTCCAGAGCATCCTTGTAGAATGTCTGACAGAGTGTCCGACAGATCGTCCAACAGAGTGTCTTCCAGAGCGTCCTCCAGAGCATCCAGTAGAATGTCTGACAGAGTGTCTTCCAGAGCATCCTCCAGAACATCCTCCAGAGCGTCCTCCAGAGCATCCAGTAGAATGTCTGACAGAGTGTCTTCCAGAGCATCCTCCAGAACATCCTCCAGAGCGTCCTCCAGAGCATCCAGTAGAATGTCTGACAGAGTGTCTTCCAGAGCATCCTCCAGAACATCCTCCAGAGCGTCCTCCAGAGCATCCAGTAGAATGTCTGACAGAGTGTCTTCCAGAGCATCCTCCAGAACATCCTCCAGAGCGTCCTCCAGAGCATCCAGTAGAATGTCTGACAGAGTGTCTTCCAGAGCATCCTCCAGAACATCCTCCAGAGCGTCCTCCAGAGCATCCAGTAGAATGTCTGACAGAGTGTCTTCCAGAGCATCCTCCAGAACATCCTCCAGAGCGTCCTCCAGAGCATCCAGTAGAATGTCTGACAGAGTGTCTTCCAGAGCTGCAGGGGAGTACTGGTGTTGAATAAGAGCTACTAACACAGCAAGAAGGCAATGGGAGATGGCACATGCAGGAGTTAATGTGATAGGGGGATGGGTACACGTGTGCCTGTTTCAAAAGCTATGTGCAATCTTTCATCAATGCAGAAATTAATGTCAAATTGGTCAAATTGTGTGTGTGTGTGTGTGTGTGTGTGTGTGTGTTTATAGACATTTGAGAGCATGCATATTCTTTGTAAGTGAGAGCAAGAGAGAGAGAATAACAGAAGGAAACTAGACCTGAAGTGATAGATAGATAGATAGATAGATAGATAGATAGATAGATAGATAGATAGATAGATAGATAGATAGATAGATAGATAGATAGATAGATAGATAGATAGATAGATAGATAGATAGATAGATCACTTTATTAATCCCAGGTGGAAACTGACATATTGCAGTAGCTCAAGGTACAAAGTCAACAGTGCGAAAATGCAGATACACAATGTATAAAAAATAAGAAATGTAATAAGAACTAAGATACAAGATATAGTTTGTATGCCTTGTGCAAAGTGTAAGAAGTGCTTTCATTACTGTAGGCCTTGCTGAAATTCTCTCATCACATCGTCATGACTCTGAGCCTCTGAATCTTAAGTCTAATCAACTACAAAAAGTTTCAGCCTCAGTTTTCACACGGTATGTGGCCCTGCCTCCTGGGCCCTCGCACCCTCTCCTCCACATTTTCCAGTAGCCTTAAGCCTCAGCACTACAGTTATATTCTGCAAAAAATTGTCCTCTAGGCTACAATTAGTCTTTCTTAATACTGAGAAGCAGGCAAAATTGAGCCCAGCCTCCTAAGATGACAATTGGAGTACAAGAGCTTATATGGGGGAACTAGTGAAGCTTAATGACTAATTATTAGCCAGTGGGATCGACTATGAAGCTATGGCTTCCAGGCAAAACAAAAAACCCCAAAACATATAGCACAAATAGAAGAAAAGTACAAATGTAAAAACAGATGAAAAAAATGAGCCTATGAAGAATTAAAAGAGAAATCCTGCTTGTGCTTAGGGCTGAAGTGTGGAACTACTTCTCTGTACTCGGAAATGAACTTGATGTGCAACCCATCATATCTTGGTAATTCCACTCCACGGAATGGTCACGTAAGTTGGAGAGTTTTGGGAGTGGGAGCAAAATTCTTACTCAAGAGTTAATCATTGTTAATGGGTTTGTTTAAATGCAGTAAAAAGAGAGTTACTCACAAAAACGAGTCAAGGAAATGATTAATGTCCTGCTCAGTACTAAGTGAATGCATAAATGAGTACATAACTGGACATTTTTTACACACCTAATAAAGGTGGTGAGGTGAGTTTTATATGAATCTTAATGGGAACAAAAATCATAGTGTTTGGAAAAAAACAAAAACCAATCTCACCCTGGGCAATGGTTTTTATTGTTTTATTAACCTCAAGCAAATGAACAATAAATACTCTGTACTTCTGATAATACAAAACCATGCATAACTTTAGTTTAATATTGCTTTAGGTGATCTCACTCTACAGTCAGCATGAAAACAAAATCAAAGAGTGCTTAGAGTCTCGAACACTAGAGTCCCAGCAACACTCAAACTTCTACTAGCACTCAGTGAAACACCCCTAAAATCTTTTCATGGAGTTTTATACAGTTTTCAAGCTTTTCTATTTCCCCTTCTCGCTCTGACAGTTTTTGGCCCTTCGCAGCTCTGACAGCTTGAGTGCGGTCTCTGTGTGTGTGTGTGTGTGTGTGTGTGTGTGTGTGTGTGTGTGTGTGTGTGTGTGTGTGTGTGTGTGTGTGTGAGCTGAGGGTATGGCTCATAGTGGCGTGCCAGCTGGGTGCAGGCTTCTTGTGAGCAGCGCTGTCAGAGTAGAGTCGGGCCGCCGAGTCAGGCTGCCGAGTCAGGCCACTGACACGCTGACATTCCTGATCTGGGAACGCCGCGGAATGCCTGTGACGGAGAGGAAGGACCCTGATGGGGAGTTCGGCTGGACTAGACGGCGTGACCCTTTTCTGTGCTTTATGCATTTGAGCGTGAGGGTCAGAAGGTCTGGAAGCCGTGGGAGGTGGATGTGGGTGGGTGGTTGGCACCGGTGCCAACAGCAGCAGATGCCAGGGCTATCAGGCACAGGAAAGCACTTGGTATTGCTCTCCAGTTGGGCTATTGTAAATATTTGACTGGACCTCCCTCCACGAGGCCAAGCGTTTGCCTGTGGACCAAGCCACTTCTTACTTCATTCCTAAATAATTGCCATGGTCCCTTTCTTTTGTTCGTTTCAGCAACAGTGACAGCCATTGGTTGGATGATATCAAACTGAATGCTGAATGTATTACACACAAAGCTACCAGGAGGAGGTTTCCACTACAAGGTCAGGGGATGGGAAGATACAAAGCTTCATGACTTTTGGGAATTTCATTTGAGTTAACCATTCATTAATGTTATGAAGAGAAGTCAGACAGATATCTCCCTTTCCAAATATGTCTGTGGTGTAATTCTCTAAATTGCACAGAGCACATGGTGTCAAATATCATTTCGTTTCCCTCAGCCAGCTCACTACTCTTAGACAGGTGTTGTTTTCTTTCTTCCTTTTTTCCATTCTCATTTGTAAGAATGATGAGACATGCTGAATGACTGATGAAATAGTACAAACTACAAACTTTAACATAGCATGTGGGCCCCCCACCACACACCAACTCTCACACACACCCCAAATTCAGCATTTACAAATTGGCTTCTTGGCTCTCATGACTCTTCCGTTAATAATTATTTCTCCTTGTCATC
>NC_137509.1:9877500-9977500 GCF_041902795.1 Electrophorus electricus
GTGTGCGACAGCAGGAAGGGACATATCTATGGCCACCTGTGCCTTTTCAGACTGATTCACGGTTAAGGAGGATTAAGGAATGAGGAGGAATGTCTTACAAATGCCCAGTCATAGAGTCACACTGCAGGCAAAGGTCAGGAGGTCAGCCACTGGCATATTGATCTTATAATTGAAATGGTGTTATACTTTTTAAGATGTATGTAGACTTGTCATGATGTTACTGAGCCTCTACTCGTCTCAGCTGCCTTGGCTACTCCCACCACCTCTGATGTCCCCTGCTCTGGCCCACCACACCTCCACACCAGCCAACTACTTCTCTGTTGCCCTTAATGGACGTTCTCTTGCAGGATATGTCTCGGACACATGCACATCATCAGGAGTAGGACCTCTAGAAAGATGGACTAGACATTAATTGCTTTTATTTTCATTTTTTATTAATTTTTCAATTTATTTTATTTTTACTTATGGCCCCACCTTTGAGTCTTTGTTTACATTTACATGTACGGAATTTAGCAGACGCTCTTATCTAGAGCGACTTACAAAAGTGCTTTGTCATTTACTCATAGAATATACCCAAGTACAGTATAGTAGGTTAGAATTAAACATACCAATGTTCCTCTCAAGGTTTCTTCCTCGTGCTCTAGGTAGTTTTTCCTTGCCACTGTCAGCCTTGGCTTGCTCACTGGGGGCTTCGACTTGGACGTTTGTAGCTGCATTGTGACAACATCTGTTGTAAAAAAGTGCTATATAAATACATTTTTGATTTGATTCGATTTGACTTGAAATCCTAGTGATGTAAAGTGGGCATCAACTATCCAGAATACAACTGAAGTCAGTCTCTAAAAGAGACTTTTTAAGATGACTTTTGTTAGCTCCAAGGTGTTATACTCTTTGAGGAGTATATATTTAATTAAAGCTGTACAAATATATCTACTTAATTCTATCCACAATTCATCGATCTATGCCACTCTCCGGTTTGGCAAAATGGTATTGCCTTTAATCCCTCTTCATCTAATAACCTTATAAAAATATCTGTACACCACTGTAAGAAACCCATACCTTCCCAGTACTGTCAACACACCTTCTTTTAAAACACATCATTTCAGATTTTCTGAGTGGTGTTGTTTTGTTTTTGTTTTTTTTTGCCTGTATTAGTTTAGCTTTCAGTGCTGCAGTGGCAAGAAGACCAGTAAGGTTACAGTAATATGTTCCGTCTTGTATTGCATTCATCTTTCTTGAAGAAGTTGAAGAAGGTGCAGTTAAGCTAATATGAGTTTTACTTGAAAGGTCTGCTTTAAAAAGCTGTTTGATGTCTTTTCAGGTGTTTGAGGAGCGCCATTCCATGCGGTCATGTGGTTTTTCTTTTGAAGGAATATTCCAGCATTTTAGCTTAATCTCTGCTGATGCAGCAGTGATTGACTACCAAGGACACACACACACACACACAAACATGGACTTAAGGGCAGCTGTGGAATGCCATCATTAACTTAAATTCAAAACTGCGACAATTACGGTCTACCAAAAAATATGTCTTAGAATGTCTTAGTTGTGAGAGATTGTCTTACAAAAGCTGATCTTATATATCCTAGTTTTATCCATTGTTTAAACGTTGGAGCATCACAATGAAAAGCTGTGGTATCCATGTGCATTACTGGGCTATCCATGTGCACTCAGGCAGAACTGAGTTTACAGCAAGGTGGTATTAACACATTACCACAAATTCTTCCAACTGTAAAAGTAGTCCCATTCCAAAATGAATTAATTATACTCCTATATAACTTAATTTACAAATAGGTTCATGAAATTCATGAAGTCTAACACAAGTGTAAAACATGTGTTTTAAATAAACCTTTATTACCTGCTCCAACAACTGTCTTTAGGCTTAATAAGTATATTTCAAGTGAACCGGCTTTTTCATTATTTTGTACAGAGGAAAAAAATTAAAATGATTGTTACTACATGCGCAGAAAATAGAGATTTGTTAAAAACACTATTAAAAATATTTAAGCGTTTTTGAAGAGATTTTCATTGTTTCAATATACAGATTGTCACGGACTGCTCCAGCCCCCATAAGTCACGTGGTACGGCCTGCCACGTGCAGGGGTACATGTATTGTGTTTATTTGTGTTGTAACCACGACCCCCCGGGATTGCACACACACGCACAGGATTTAGTGATAATGTCTTACGTCTATTTAAACTCCTGTCCATGTGGGCTCCCATTGTTGGTCACTGTCGCTATGTGTGTTTAAACTAGATTTGTGTAGTTTGTTAGTTTGTTTGTTAGTTTGTCCCATGTCAAAGTGTAGGTGTTTATCGTTTAATGATAAGTGTATAGTTACGTTTATTGTGTGTGTTATACGTAAGTGCCACCATTGTCTTAAATGTCTAATGTCAGCAAATGTTCTGCATGAACGAGGAAGTCTGTGCATCCTGCTACATGCCCTGCGGCACTCAGGCCAGCAGCAATATCAACCTAAAAACAGAAAATTCACCACAGCTAATAATCATAAAGGTCCATTAAGTAATAATCCAATTACGTGTCAGGTGTGATGAATTAAAAGCTAAGCCCCACGTTACTGGTCACCACAAGTCCTTTCACCTCTTGTGAAGTGGAAGTAACCTTAGAGTGTGCACACCACTATATGGAGGGGACAAAACAAATCCCTTCCCTAATCCTTCAGCTCTTGTGAACATGACACTTTGCATAGCCAGTGCCGTTTGTCATGATTTTATGTACATTTCAACTTAAGCTGCTTTTAGTCTGCCCGCTTAACTTCTCAGCTTGGCTGGCTGTAGTAGGCTGCACGTCAAAATTTTAGCAAAGCGATCGTTTCCCATCAGTTATTTTTGCTTGTAAAGCTTAAGAACGATGCCGAGGTGCAGGAGAGTCATGGGGCGAGGCAGCGACTCAAAGCACATCCACGCGGCAGAGCCAAGTTCACACCAGAGTGGCTAAGCAAGAAAGAACGTGAAAGTTTTTTTTGCAGGGCCTGGTCTAACTCCACAGTTCCTGCGAACACTCTCTGTTTCAGCCCATTTGAAACACATGGCTGAGTGGCTTATAGTGCTGACCCAGGGCTAATGGAATGAGAGAATAAGGGAAAGAAAGAATGGTGAAGGGTGGAAAGAAAGACAAAAGGTTAAGAGAAAAACGAAAGAGTAGAAAGAGGGAGCGAGGAGGAGAGAATGGAGTGGAGTTGTGCAGACCATAGATGTGGGCAGCCTGCAGCTGCCTCTAATTGGCCTTGGGTTCCTTCCATAGTCCACTGGTGAGTAGTGAAACTAATCCTTAAAAATTTCATACAGACATACTCGCATATGCACTGACAGCATCACAGGCTGCTGGGATCTTGGTTCAACATGATAACCTCTGATGGTTTGGAGAAATATACATTTATACATCAATTTGTGGTTTATCATTATTACTTATGTTATATATACATGCCGTAACTTAGAGTTGATCAAGCCTGAGGGATTATGACCCGCTTTATGTATCTGGCTGACCGGAGAATGTCAGCATTGTGTAACGTGTGATGGAATGAATGCCTTTGATAAAGGGACAGATGGATGGGTGGATGCTGTACATGGTATCTCAGGAGCCGAGAGGAGTTCCATGCCAGATTTGCTCTCCTTAGCAGAGGAGTAAATGTGGGCTGTTTTATCACTTTCCTATCGCACAGATGGGATCTTTTAATTTTCACCATATGAAGTAATAGTGGTGATTCTCCGTATGTTAGTTTTTGTGGTCAATCCCCTGTCCATGTTCTTCTTGCTGGGTGTGTGCGGATGTGTGTATGTGCTATACATATATATATATATATATATATATAGACAGATAGATAAAATGAGCGAAAGGGAGGGAGAAGGTTGCTTTCTTGCAGCTGTTTTGTTAATCATCACCAAAGTGTTTTTTGGAGAGCTACCCATCAGGGGCCTTGGTGTCCTGTAGTACCCTATTTGTGCCCTTGCCTGCATGTGAGAAATGATGTGTGGGATAAACCACAATATTTTGCAGTTCGTTAGAGTTGGATTCTGACAAGCGGTAGGGGAAAGGCTTGGGTAAAGCTCACGTGAGAGCCAGATCTCAGAGAGGAGCCCTAGGAGTGATGGCGCCACTTGAGTTGAAGCACGCGGAGGGGCTGTCGAAGAGTCAGCCGTTTTTGGCAGGAGAGCAGGGGCCCTGCTTGACTAACACACTCGGGAAGTGTCGCCTGGTCCTTTCTTGCCTCCTCTTGTCCTTTTTTTAAACGAATTAGTCTTTCAAACACAAAGCTCCTGGTCAAGAGAGAGCCTGATTAATTGTAGCTGCTTTAATGATCATGTTCAATTTCAGATCCTTCCCCAAGAGAAGGTAGTATTACAGTTCTCTTGAGGGTTTTGAAGGAGGAGGTTGAGGGGATTTTTTATTATTATTAATTATTATTACAAGATTAACTTAAATGTGCAGGTTGTATTTATTTATTTATTGCACAGGTGATGATGAGAATAAATTATTATGAAACCCTTTATCAAAATCACATTTCATAATTAAAACTTTAATAGAGTACACACTAGTGCAGACACTATACAGTACCCTCCATAAGTAGACCTTTTATTGACAATGTGTTTTAGAGGTAGAATATATACAAGCTATGCACTATGTACACTTTTCAAAAAGGACTTTGTGCAGTATAATGCAGTGTGGGTAGAGTGTGCTCTTATGTACTCACCTCCCCCACCCCCCACCCCGGATGAAAGCAATACTGGTTATGACACGCAACAGCTTTCTTTGTAATTTTGTAATGATGAATAAACCTAGAAGCATTTGGCAAAATCAATGCAGAAAGGGGTTGATCATGGCATAGTTGATCTGTTCAGAGATATCATAACAACATCAGTGGAGTTTTTAACAATAGGCCAAAAGGGATCCTTTTTAGCATCCTTGGTGTAAGAAGCTGTAGAGTGCTATGCTGTAGTGTCGTATACTGTAATGTATTATGCTGTAGTGTTGTATGCTGTAGTGTAGTATGCTGTACATTTATATTTACAAGCAGATGCCCTTACCCAGAGATACTTACAAAGGTTTTGTTATAATCAAGACATATCCTCATGTGAACGTAGATAGGTTAATGTTAAAAGTACTATCAGGCTGAAGCCCTGGCTAAAGTGGAAAAGAAGACTGTCAAAGTTTTTAAGCATATTTAAGTGCTTAGTCAGTCAGCGTAGAGGTAAGTTTTCAGACAGCCAGACAGTCACAGAAGTTCATCCCACTACAGGGCAGAGAAGGCTTGAAGCATGTCTGCTCGTGTCTGGAATGCTGCAGGTTCCACCTGAGCCACACTAAAGGCTGGAAGGCAGTGAGGTGCCGAATGCGGTTTGATTAGTGCTTTTATGTATGTGGGGGATGGTGGAGCAATGGCTTAAAATGAGCGTCAGTGTTTTCAATCTGATATGAACCGCTACATGGAGGCAGTGGAGGGAAAGCAGCAAGAGGGTGACATGGGGGGACGTTTGTGAGCCATGAAGCCATGAAGCTGTATTCTGGAGGAGTTGTGAAGTGTATTATACCGTAGAATAGTATGTAGTGTTGTATGGTGTAGTGTAGTAAGCCGTAGTGTGATATGCTGCAGTGTGGTAAGCTGCAGTATAATATCCTATAGTTCTAGAGTACCCTAAAAGCAGACAGCTGCAGACTAGGCCACCATATCGAAAGAGGAAACAATCATTTCAGTGGTAGTTTCTCTGTGGAATTGTACCCGCATAGGATGGGGGATGTTGACTCTTTTCCAGTTGGCACAAGTGCAGCATGAAGAAGGCAGAGCTGATGGTGCACAGGAAGCAGACAGAGAGAGAGAGAGAGAGAGAGCGCTCAGGCTTGTGGGACACCTGTGAGCCAGGTAGAGAGAGGGTGTCCAGGTGCAGGGGCTCGCACCCCTTTTCGGCATAAATTCCAGACACGTATACAGAGAGTGGTCACCCGTGTCCATGTCCTCGAACGGCACACAGGGGCTTACGCAGCTCTGGGCCTCGCTATGGCAGCACAAAGGCAAGGACCATGTTTACAACCAACAACCATGTGTCATAATTGTACAGTTTAATGAAAATACATGCTCGAGTGGTATGCCTGGTAATTTATTCAAGTTTTAATGAGTGCAGTTATTTCTAGAGCATGACAGAAGGATAAGAAAAGAGAGGATTGCTTGTATACATAAATTAAGGAGACTTTTGTACCTGATTCTGTACTCTGTAAGAAAAGCATTCTGTCCTCCAGTTAGGAATTCCAGTAAATCCATCAAGTGAGCTAGCCTTTGAAAACAATGATGCACTGAAACCCAGTGGCTATGCAGCTTTTTTAGTAGATGGCCTGTTTTCTATGACTATGGCACTTGACTGTATATGGAAATTAGGATAGCTGCAATCAACTTCCATTTTATCCCTAACCAGATCTGGCTGTAATGTGATCTACTCTCTTCTGCAGGAAATAGGCTTAATTAAGTGGAATCCCTTTTTCATGACATTGCCCATAAATGAATTAGCTGTTGTGACACCCACTAGCCAGCATTTGTTTTGGTTATCTTATTTGTGTCTCTTCTGCCCAAATACAGTTGTGAATCTGTGAGGGTAAACAGGTTAGTTTGCAAGGAGAAGACAATGAGATTTTAATGTAGGCTCATTCTCTGTGTAACTTGGAGTGTGTGTGTGTGTGTGTGTGTGTGTGTGTGTGTGTGTGTGTGTGCGCGCGCGCGCGCGTGTGTCTGTAGGTGCTTTACTCCCTTGATTTAATGTTGTATCCTGACTTGTCTCTGTATGATGTGCAGGTGTATGTGGACTCAAAGCTACATGTGTCTTGTATTATTTACAGCTGTGCTAAGTGAGATGTCCCTCATCTAAAATGAGAAAGTGGAAAGAGACATCAGGGTGGGGGAAGGGATGCTGGAACTACCCAAGCCTCCTACCCTCATTATGGTCCTGTGCTATAAATATCACCCTCTAGACAGCAGCTCCATCTTAACACACTACATACACTTCAGCGACGACAGTTATATTTCGCTTACACCGATGACACGTTTTCATTTTTAATCACTATTCAGATATTATTGAAAAGCTCCCATCATAATGGGGTATCATCATAGTCTCATTCAAGAAAGCAGTGTATTAAATAGAATCACATAGGGGAGACCAGTACAGTATAAATAGCTGATACTGTCAAATATCCTTGTAATTCCTGCTCTGATGTGAATGTGATTAACAGAGGTAAAGTGCAGAGGTCTTGATCCTGACACTGGTGCAAACCATATTATGGCCCATGGCAGTGCTTAACAAGATCCAGTACCTCTCATATTTGTAACACCTGCAGTCTGGAACTTGTTCTTATGGATCCAGCACCTCTGTAGTGTTTTTTAATAAAATAAGTAAAACAAAATATTAGTAATATTAATGAACATTTATTAAAATGATACTTATTTATCAGTTATCGGTCACATTTTGTGTGCTCATGAATCAGGAGGGCTAGCCAAGGTTTGGAATTGGGAAAAAAGAGATGCCTGACTTTGATGTTTTTTCTTAGTGAAGTAATCAAAAGTGATGGGGCAGAATGAGAAGCGATAAATGCAAGGAACACTGAAAAGCAGGAGACCGACCCGTAGGCCAGTGGCGAGCCCGGCACAGCAGAATGATGAAGCTAGAGAGAGAGAGACATGTGGAGCAGGAGCTCCGAGAGTGCAATTCCAGCGGAGACACTAGCCCCATGCTTACGGAAGCATCAGGAAAAAAAAAGGACCATAGAAATCCATAGACTGGACTGCGGCTTGGATCAATGTAAAACAAGCATGCTACCTGTGACTTTAACATGGTCGGGTTACAGCATGCAAGAAGGTAGGTTCTTTGGGACCAGAACAACCGCGGGAATGAACTCATTGCGCTGCAGTTGCCATACTCCTGCTACTGTGTTACGTGGAGCACTGTTGCATCTATAAGTTACATGAGCTTTTCCTTCTCTCCACACTTACTGGATCATTTCACCCTTACTGTTGCATTTTTGCACTTTATAAATGAAACACTGGTCTCACGTATCCTTTATTGAGGTCTTGTTCAATGGTATCAGACCAGTCAACATGATCAGTACCCCACTGAATTTTTTAATGTCATAGTAAAAATTTATAGCAGCAGAGACTGTTGGGCTTGGTTATACCGTTGGTCTTACAGTCTTAACCTGGTGTTGGTCCAGATATATCTTAGGGATTCTAGACGTATCTTATGCTGAGGGTTGTAGGCTTGGTAGCATCTTGAATGTTTAATTACGAGTTAAGTAGAACTGTTCGTAGCTTTTATTTATTTATTTATTTTTTGCTTTCCTCAGGCAGTAGGTCCAGTAACACATAAAAGACAAGCCATTGCAAAGACTTCTTTTTCTATTTCTTTCTTTTTGGGCCCCCTCTCTCTTCCAATCAAATGAGAGGGTCCTGTTCATCATTTGATGGCTGGGAGAATGCATCTGTTCTATGAACCTTCAGGCAGGGTGTGTGCGAGTGAGGGGTCAAAGATATAAACTGCTCCAAACTTCGAAGCACTGGAGAGAAAGAGCTTAGGAATGGGATTTTTTTCCTTCTTTTTCTTTATGCCTTTTTTTTTGCTCCATGAAGCATATTCAGCATATTTCTGGCTAAAACGAGAAGTGGTCTTTTGCATTCCTTTCCACGCCTTGAAGTGTTTACATATATACTGTCTTCCTCTGTTGCAAGATGTTCCACGATTGAAAACCTATTCTTCGTCAAATCCTGTAAATAGTACGTCCCTGCGCTGTTCAGGTGTCTCCTGACAAGCCCTCATTTCAAGCTCTTCACATCTTTCTTTCTGCCTTTCTTGCAATCTTTCCTTCATTTGTTTTCTTTAGACAAAGAAGCCCTCTCCAAAACTGAATGTCTGCTCCATTAAGATTCACCCCAGGGAAGGAAGATGGGACAGCTTGGAGAAGCATTGTGTCATCCGGTCACATGTCTGCCCACTAGATGAGAGCTGGAAAATGCCTAGTAATCAGGAAAAAAAAGAATGACCATATTAAATCCAAATTCTTTAAGATCTCTTGTCTCTGTTTAAATTAAATAACTCTCTCTCTCTCTCTCTCTCTCTCTCTCTCTCTCTCTCTCTCTCTCACACATACACACACACACACACACACACACACACACACACACACACACACACACAATTTACACAAAGCTACAAAGCTATTAACTCAAGTTGCAGTTCTATTAAGGCACATTATGCCTTGCTTTGGAATCCATTTAGACGCCACACAGTGGGAGCCACTGAAGGGGGACGACAAAGGTTAGTGTTGGTGTTCTGGATTTAGCCAATAGTGCTGCAGTCTAGATCCCAAGTCACTGTGACATTTCGCTGCTCACCACTCGCAGCGCAGCCCAAAACCCATGCCGGGTCACTTTGTCCCCCCTTCACAGTCATAAAGCCAAGAGTTGTTCGAGGTCGCATTCATCTGATATCGCAAGCAATGGCCTTGGTGGTAAGACAGAGGCCATGAATGAGGCCAAAAAAACCCCAAAACACTTAAGCCAAGCTGAGGGTGTCACCAGTGATGCCAGTGAAGAAGGTTTATTTGCGCTCTGTAAATACAGCCCAACACAGAGGATGGAGAATGACACAGGGGATGTGGTTTAGCTTTCTAATAGATAAGCAGCTGTTAGCCAGAGCTTTCCCTGTGGACCCATCAATAGTCTGTTGTAGCAGCGTGCGTTTATGTACTGCAAATGTATGCATTGATTACAAGCTACAGAAAGTCCACAGGGTTGCCAGGTCTTCTTCTCTTAAAACTGGTTAGGAATGGCCTCTTCATCTAAAAAATGAAAAATCTTCCCCTGCATTGCTTTGTCAATGGCACATAATCATCCTCATCTATCTTTCTCCCCTGAGGCCCATCCGTGGAACAGGATCCCCAAAGCTATGACAAAATTCAGATTCACAAGAGGCTCGAGTTAAGTTCAGCTGTGAACAAATGCCACTGGGACAGATAATACCAGTGCTGTTCGTTTCTTTCACGCATTAAAAGCACGATTAATGGCATAATGAATCTCATATGAGCAGGCTGAAATAAGCTAGAGTTATAAGAACCATTTGTAGCCCAGATCGATTATATCCTTGATGTACTGGACAGACATATAGTTAGTCTATGTAGAATGATGTATTCCCACAAGTAGAGTTTCAATAAACTGATTTTGTTTGTGTGCGTGCGTGCGTGCGTGCGTGCGTGTGTGTGTGTGTGTGTGTGTGTGTGTGTGTATGTGTGTGTGTATATGTGCGTGTGTGTGTGTGTGTGTGTGTGTGTGTGTGTGTATGGGTTGGTGGTAAATGCTGACAAAGCTATACGATATAGAAGTATAATAAAACTAGCATATTGAACCTACCATTGGCTTTACTGTTGCTAAATCAAATCACGTTATAAAATATGATTATGCTCCATTAAGTATTTACACAACCACACTGCATGTAGCGAACCTTATTTTGAAATATGATTGAATAGGCACTGTTATGGTAGACCTCCTTGGGTTCTCATAGCTTCAAAAGGAAAGAGAATGATAAGATCAGCACAGATCACTTCATGTTGTATAATGTCACGGTATCAAATTCATCATAATGCAAAGGAAGGTTGATTGAGTGGTTAGGGTCAGAGCTGGGGTCAGGGCCCATATTCATTATTTTCCAGATGAATTACTTCATGCCATTCATATGGATTTTAGTCTCTGAAGCTCGCTTCAAGCCCAGGACTGTAAGAATGGGCTTTAAAGCAATATTTCTCCACCAGGCACTTACTGAAACATGAACATGCGTAGATAAACACCATGACACCTGGACCTCTTTATTAAGGTATTGTAAAATAGCCAGGAGTTACCAGATGGTTACCGAGTGCCCAGCGCAGAACTGCATTAAATGTTTCTCCAAAATCCTCTCGTCATCTGGACAAAACTCAGTTCACTTGCTAAACACATCTGCAGCTGTTGGAAATGGACACTTGCAGAATGAGCCTGAGCGTTGCTTAGCCTGTCGAACACCAGCCATGATACAACATAATAGGCCATGATTGCTATGTTCCAAGGGGTTTGGTGACACGGGAATGAAACATCGAATGCCGGGACCGTCTCGAGCAATGCGCTTACAGAACCTAAAGATGAGTGACACAATACTAACAGAGCTGTAATTGCTAGCATTAGCAACGTGCGACTGGCGGCAGGATAACATCCAAATAGATTTGTAATGATATGGTTACTGACAAGGCAGTAATGCTAAAATGAATTGTTGACGCCGACCCCGCTGGCCTCCTGGTTATTCCACCCAGCACATTTCTATTAGAATAAATAAGAGTCAGTGTTCAGAGAGACGGCTTTGCTGCCGTTGTTGTTCTTGCCTGCTTTTCCCTCTAGAGGCAAAATCCTTGATAATTGGTCATAAGGGAGAGAGGTGACCTTTGCTAAGGCAAATGACTTTGCAGGTCCCTGTGCAGCTCGACACAATGTCCGATGCCATCTGCTGTGTTTATCTGTGCATGTGTCTGTGTGTGTGTGTGTGTGTGTGTGTGTGTGTGTCTGTCTGGGTGTGTTTGTGTGTCTGTGTGTGTGTGTGTGTGTGTGTGTCTGTGTGTGTGTGTGTGTGTGTGTTTGTGTGTGTGTGTGTGTGTGTGTGTCTGGGTGTGTTTGTGTGTGTGTGTGTGTGTGTCTGGGTGTGTGTGTGTGTGTTTGTGTGTGTGTGTGTGTGTGTGTGTGTGTGTGTCTGTCTGTGTGTGTGTGTGTGTGTGTTTGTGTGTGTGTGTTTGTGTGTGTGTGTGTGTGTGTGTGTGTGTGTGTGTGTCTGTGTGTGTGTGTGTGTGTGTCTGTGTGTGTGTGTGTATGTGTGTGTGTGTGTGTGTGTGTGTGTGTGTCTGTGTGTGTGTGTTTGTGTGTGTCTGTGTGTGTGTGTGTGTGTGTGTGTGTGTGTGTATGTATGTGTGTGTGTGTGTGTGTATGTGTGTGTGTGTGTGTGTGTGTGTGTGTGTGTGTCTGTGTGTGTGTGTATGTCTGTCTGGGTGTGTGCATGCATGTGTATGTGTGTAAACATTCAGCAATTTAGGAGCAGTATACAAGTCAGCAGTTCTATTGCCAAGACCGCTGCAATGGTTCTCCTAGGCCCCAGTTCAAATATCAGTGTGAGGTAAGCTCTTAAATGCCACAATAATGAAATCATAATTTTGCATACTTTAATATTACTTAATTACAAAATATCAACTGCAAAACCCTCTTCATACTGGGTGATTCCTTTCACAGTTAGCTTTATGGCATTTAGCAGACACCATAAATCCAGAGTGACTTACAAAAGTTAATTGTCATTTTCTCACTATCCTAGCCAGTACAGTAGGTTAGAGTTCAAGATACCATTGAACTAGAATACTGTTAAATGGCATATGAGCTGCAATATAAAAACCCAACAGTTTGCTGGGATCTGACGGTCAGCCATGTTCTGCATCTTCCCTCTGTTCAGCAGGGTGTGTTCCTCATCTCCAACTGTCTCTTTGCTGGCTGTGTTTATTACAGTGAGTTATGAAGTCTCGTCTTCTGCCATATGGGGGGGGGGGGGTGTAAATGGAGGTGCTGCCGCGCCTCTGCTCCTTTACAGCGCTGTGAAGCACGGATCTCTTAATCAGGGGCCTCATCACGGCTTCCTCCGCTCTGGCACATTCGGCCCATTAGAGCTCGAGTCTGATTACACTCGGAACGTACCGCAGGCTGCCAACAGCGAGCCGCCCACCGGAGGCTCCCGAGATGTCGCCTGGAACAAAGTAAGACCTCGCACTGGGCGGCAACCTGAGCTTCTTTGAGGATGGAGCTCAAATGACCCAAGCGCTCGAAACCCGTTAACCGGCCACCCGGAAGATTACAGTCCTGGTGATGACTGGCCATATTTTCTGGGAGTCTATATGAGTGCAGGGACGTGTTTGTTTAGTAAGTAAATGCAGAGCTATGTGACGGTTAGTGGGTGGGCGGCTGGGAGTTGGAGGGGTCAGTTGAGGTGGTGTTGGCTGCTGCCTGTGCCTAGCTTCCGGCAGAGAAAGGGTCGCTATCTCGCCCCAAACAGCTGTGAGCCCAGTGGACCGCTGTTAGCTGAAGCCCTGCAGCCCTGCGTGACCTGCGAATCGCTACAGCTCCCGCGCCTCCCGCTTTTTATTGTGGCGAGAGTGTAGTGTGGCGCCCCGGATGGGAGCCTTCAAGGCCCATAAAGCAGCACGCCAAGCGTAAATTAAAATATCAGCCTCAAACAGAGGAAGCCATGTGACAGGATTATGGTGCAAATGGGCACTCCGGAGTGAGCGGGATGTACGGGAAAATGGGCAAAGGAGGGAGGGAAGGGCTGAAAATATCCGTCTTTATGCAATGAGGTGCAAAAAATCGCTTATAAATCTAAATAAAATAAAAGGCTGTTAACTTTTTAAAAGGCTGTGTATACTACTTTACTTGCATAGTCATACTCGCTCGACTCTCTGTTTTGTAGACATTCAGTTTCTTCAAGGAGAGACGAGGCACCCATGTCTTTTGTGATATTACCACCTGTGCACCTTCAGATCTTGACATGCAAAACAGCTAGAACCTCAACATTCTACTGCCTTCATCCCTGTGGACTCGAACCCTTATGAGGTGATAAATGCTTTAATAGGGAGCTTAAAGGTTGCTTGGACAGCAGAAAGCCCTCTGAAATGAACATCAAATGAAGTTTATGCTCTCATTGCACTTGTGGCCTCTCTTCTGCATGCTGTGCATATTTTTTTTTCCTCCTGCCCTTCCCACGCGCACAGCTCAGGAGCACCCAGCACAAGACAACAGGCTATGTAAATCCTCACTGACAGCAGGCATTTGATATGCTAACCGCAGTAGATAAATGCTATTAGCTTGGTTAGGTGCTTTCCTGCATGCGTAAGGCCACTGGAAAGCCAGCAGATGTCCAGCCCTCTGAAAAGGAGGCCGTGAAGGAAGCACAGACGTGCTCCAGCCACGCTAGCTTCCCTTGAGGAAAAGCAGCGCTAAGCCAAAAGTGGGTATTAACTCGCGTAAGGTGAATGGCATTTCTCCAGCCTTGCCTTCTGATTGCAAGTCAGTGCACACATACCTCTGCATACAAATCCCAAAATGACAATCACCCTGACCACGCAGACGTGGCCAGCAGGACATGCTTTCTCACAGGCAAACCGAGAGGGGGGGGGTATGCGAGGGAGTGACTGGCCTTTGAATCTCAATATGTACAACGTAGCCTAGTATACAGCCAGCTAATGAAATCAGAATCTGTGCTAAGGAAAACTGTGTGGGCTTTTCAGCAGCTCGAAACAGAGGCGGGTTTGAAAGCTGCACCACAAGTTAAATTACATCCTGGGGCAGACGGCTGTCTCCTTTTGCTGTTACAAGAAATATTGGGTGCCCTTTTGCAACTTAACATGCAGTGCATATGCTGGGGAATGGAAACAGTGCATATGTTGGGGAATGAAAACAGTGCATATGCAGGAGAATGGAAACAGTGCATATGTTGGGGAATGGAAACAGTGCATATGCAGGAGAACGGAAACAGTGCATATGTTGGGGAATGGAAACAGTGCATATGCAGGAGAACGGAAACAGTGCATATGTTGGGGAATGAAAACAGTGCATATGCTGGAGAATGGAAACAGTGCATATGTTGGGGAATGGAAACAGTGCATATGCAGGAGAACGGAAACAGTGCATATGTTGGGGAATGGAAACAGTGCATATGCAGGAGAATGGAAACAGTGCATATGTTGGGGAATGGAAACAGTGCATATGCTGGAGAATGGAAACAGTGCATATGTTGGGGAATGAAAACAGTGCATATGCAGGAGAATGGAAACAGTGCATATGTTGGGGAATGAAAACAGTGCATATGCTGGAGAATGGAAACAGTGCATATGTTGGGGAATGGAAACAGTGCATATGCAGGAGAACGGAAACAGTGCATATGTTGGGGAATGAAAACAGTGCATATGCAGGAGAACGGAAACAGTGCATATGTTGGGGAATGGAAACAGTGCATATGCAGGAGAACGGAAACAGTGCATATGTTGGGGAATGGAAACAGTGCATATGCAGGAGAACGGAAACAGTGCATATGTTGGGGAATGGAAACAGTGCATATGCAGGAGAATGGAAACAGTGCATATGTTGGGGAATGGAAACAGTGCATATGCAGGAGAATGGAAACAGTGCATATGTTGGGGAATGGAAACAGTGCATATGCAGGAGAATGGAAACAGTGCATATGTTGGGGAATGGAAACAGTGCATATGCAGGAGAATGGAAACAGTGCATATGTTGGGGAATGGAAACAGTGCATATGTTGGGGAATGGAAACAGTGCATATGCAGGAGAATGGAAACAGTGCATATGTTGGGGAATGGAAACAGTGCATATGCAGGAGAATGGAAACAGTGCATATGTTGGGGAATGGAAACAGTGCATATGCAGGAGAATGGAAACAGTGCATATGTTGGGGAATGGAAACAGTGCATATGCAGGAGAATGGAAACAGTGCATATGTTGGGGAATGGAAACAGTGCATATGCAGGAGAATGGAAACAGTGCATATGTTGGGGAATGGAAACAGTGCATATGTTGGGGAATGGAAACAGTGCATATGTTGGGGAATGCAAACAGTGCATATGCAGGAAAATGGAAACAGTGCATATGTTGGGGAATGGAAACAGTGCATATGCAGGAGAATGGAAACAGTGCATATGTTGGGGAATGGAAACAGTGCATATGCTGGAGAATGGAAACAGTGCATATGTTGGGGAATGGAAACAGTGCATATGTTAGGGAATGGAAACAGTGCATATGCAGGAGAATGGAAACAGTGCATATGTTGGGGAATGGAAACAGTGCATATGCTGGAGAATGGAAACAGTGCATATGCTGGAGAATGGAAACAGTGCATATGCTGGAGAATGGAAACAGTGCATATGTTGGGGAATGGAAACAGTGCATATGCAGGAGAATGGAAACAGTGCATATGTTGGGGAATGGAAACAGTGCATATGTTGGGGAATGGAAACAGTGCATATGTTGGGGAATGGAAACAGTGCATATGCAGGAGAATGGAAACAGTGCATATGTTGGGGAATGGAAACAGTGCATATGCTGGAGAATGGAAACTGCATATGTTGGGGAATGAAAACAGTGCATATGTTGGAGAATGGAAACAGTGCATATGTTGGGGAATGGAAACAGTGCATATGCAGGAGAATGGAAACAGTGCATATGTTGGGGAATGGAAACAGTGCATATGCTGGAGAATGGAAACAGTGCATATGTTGGGGAATGAAAACAGTGCATATGTTGGAGAATGGAAACAGTGCATATGTTGGGGAATGGAAACAGTGCATATGCAGGAGAATGGAAACAGTGCATATGTTGGGGAATGGAAACAGTGCATATGCAGGAGAATGGAAACAGAGCTTATGCTGAGGAATGGAAACAGTGCATATGCAGGAGAATGGAAACAGTGCATATGCTGAGGAATGGAAACAGTGCATATGCTAGAGAATAGAAGCAGGGCTTATGCTAATGGAGGGACATGGGGCAGGAAATGATAGTGAAAGAGCAAGAGAGTCAGAGTCAATAAGAAATGTCCAAATTTTGCTTTTAGTGTAGTTTAGTGGAGGTTGGTTACTGGGGGGCTGACGGAGAACAAGTGTCAGCAGCATCCTGAGGCCACTCGGCAGCTTGGTTTGTCTTTTGTGTTTCAGTACGTTTTACTATTATATTGAAAGAAGACAGAGCAACAAAGGACCGTATCTTCATCAATGTTAAAATATTTCAGTAAGACCCCACTGGTGTGAGAGCCCATAAGCCACAGCTCATTTGGAAAGTAACAGAACTAGATGAGAGTTTGGCAGTCATCAGTTTCTTGTGACAACATAATCACTTCCTCTGACCAACTTTGACTGTTGCCTGGGAAGATCAATCTGTCTTTCCTCTTATTGATTACGGCACACAGAGCCCTTATGGCACCCATCAACACACACACTGACCTCACATATTGGAAGGGTTCTGGAGCCTCTAAATTTCTGTAAGGTCATGCCTGACTTACCTGCCTGGATGATCTCTTGACCCATGGTGGGCTCGGAGTGCATGCTTCAGTCTGATGTTCCTCACACTGACGATGCGCTATTGAGCAACATACTGTACTGACAGGATGGGAAAAACAAAGGCAGTGTACCTAACACAAAGAGACATTTTTGACAGTATACTCTGAATATATAACAAGCAGCTGAGTACATAAACATTCACTCTCACAGTTTGGCTGTTCTTCTGCAAAAACTTTAATGGCGTCCTAAAATGTAGCAGAACACAACTCAAAATTTAATGGAGGCCTCAAAAGAAGTGAAGCTCGAGCTGTGCAAAGCTGTTCAATATTCAGAATGGGACTCAAAGTGGAGCCAGGAGTTAAAAATTGGATTAACTTAAACATTTTACAGTGACAGGTAATGTTTATCAGCCTGCATCATTAGTCTAGCTAGAAGTTTGAAATGCATTTTTCACTTTAAAATTCCTGGCACGAGAGCTTCCATGTTGTCTGCAGCCACCTGTTTTCTCTCACTGTACTCTATTCCCTTCCTTATCTGAGTTCTGCTGTGTCTGCCTCACCACTGTACATGCCAGCAGAGCTGAGTGAATCAGTTCCTGGGGTTCTAACATTAGAAACATCCCTGTATCGTGTGTCTGAAGGGCACTGAGAATAGCAGACGTGGGAGGGCAGGCAAGGCAGGGCAGCGCCGGCTGGAGCTGAGAGCATGGCATATTGCACCAGGCTCCAACAGCAGGCTGCGAAAGTGCTGAGTGGACACAGGCTGTCTGGCCCGGCTGGGGTTCAGGTCCCCACAGGCGACAGGTATCCCCACGGAGCTGACACACCACTTCCTTCTTCTTTTTTTTCTTTCTTTACCCCTCCCATCAACCCCAACCGAACCCCCTCCTCCCCGACTCCCCACTATCCACCCGGTCTCCTTTTCACTCTCCTGCAGCCATCTGAGAAAGCAGGCGTTGGGAGCAGACTGACAAGGGATTGGTGACATACTTCTTTTTTTGTCTCTCTCTCTCTCATTCGCTCTCTCTTTCTATCTCTCTCGCTCATCCTTCCCACCCCAACTGAACCCCCCACCCCCACCCCACCCTTCACCCATGCTCACACTGTAACATTGGAGGGGTGATGTACTGATGCGCTGGATGTTATGTAACACGGAACTAATAGGAGACGCCATAACGAACTTCACAATAAATAAATAATAGGTTTAATAACAAACAAACAAACCACCGACAGAACAGAACCTAAGGACAGACAGCACTAACGGGTAAGACAGTGTAGACAACAAACACAGAGTGACAGTACTAATGATATCTAACTAAACACATAAGGACGAGGAAAACCGAGAACTAACTAAACACATACAGGCTGAGAAACACTGAAAGCTAACCAAACACAGATCTTACAGAACCACAAACGTAATGACCAAAACAATGACCAACAACCAAGAGACGTAGGAACGGGATTTACATAGGGCTACAATTAGGGACAAACTCAGAACAGCTGGAAACTAAAGGGAGGAGACAGGGAACCATGGAGACGAATGAAAACCTGGAAGTGCCATGACAATGAGGGACACTCAGGTCTGCGGACGTAACACACACACACACACACACACACACACACACGCACACACACACACATGCACACACACACACATGCACACACACACACACGCACACGCACACGCACACACACACACGCACACTGCTTTGGAGTGGCTGATTTAAATCTCCACATACAGCCATGATGACCCATCAAGATGGGCCCTCTTGGTCTTTCTCCTGGTGCCCCCAGAGCTCATAAACATGGATGCTGATATGGTCTAAGTAAACAAATACTTGAACTTCACAGAAGTCCATCACCAACATAGTCATTTTTATGGCTTCGTGTGACATGCTTCTCTTCAGGTGTCTCTCACAGCTGTCTTTCCGCCATGGAGATTCTCATTTTTGTCGCATAAGTGCTATCGCTGAGGAAAAAAGGCCGTATATGCACAGCGGGCTTTAAGCCGTGTAAGCCAGCGTGTTGTGGTGCTAATTACATATCGACAGGTTCTTCAGGGCTTTGGTGAGGCTTATGCCAGGATTTCTTGGTGACAAGGCTTTAGACTTAGAGCTGTTTTTCAGCTCACAGTGCCCACTGAGCCAAATATAATTTAAAGGCTTGATTTTGCTTTATGGTGCATACAATGCAACACTGCAATCTGAGGACAAATAACAGACACACATCAGTAGGTGAAAGCGGGTTGATATACACCAATCAAAGGTGGAAAATGAGATATTTGCAAAGTTGGAGATGAAACACATCCAATGTAGACAGTTCTCACAGTTCATCGTTCCCACCTGCAGGTTCCTGAGGTGAGAGCTTTTTTTTTTTTCTGATGGTGAAGCGAAAGCCAGCCGTGGAATGTAAATGCACTCCAGGCTGCACACGGCAACAGCGCTCGGTTCGCCTTTACACTTTCACACCGCTCGCTGTCTCCTCTCCGCGAAGCTAAAGTGACACAGTACAAGGCCAGGGGTTAGCCAGCTTACGGCCGTGCACATCATCTCCGTCTCACGGCGTGGTGCCCGGTGCCATGCTGAGAGTGGAATGGAGACCAGACATGCACTCTGTCCAGATTTGGAATAGCAATGATTGTGGAAGCTACGCCTTACTTTAATGCAAATGGATTTCAAGAGCAATAAAGCAATAAAGTTTTTTCAGATTTCATTTATTTTAATTCATTTGTTCTTTTATAAATTTGATAGTAGCCAAATGGAAAGTACTCTACTCCTTGGATTAGTAAATATATGGCAATAATGCAATTCTTAACCCCACTGCCTGTTCTCTCATTTCTTATACCCTCCCTCCAAATAAATAAATAAATACCAAATGAGCAATCAAATGCCATCTTGGCAAGGGCTTCAATTCGAATTCTAAAGCTTCCAGTGTCCTGTAAGTAAAGTCTGTGGGAAAGCGTGTGAGGGATATGTAGGAGAACGTCTTCATGGGAGAGAGCTCACCTCTAACCTGCTTTGCTCCTGCAGCTCCTCCCTGGGGCCCAGGCTGCTGCTACTGCTGGAGGTGCTGGTGGTGTTGCGGGTGGGGAAGGGTGGAGTTGGGTTCTCTTATGGGCTTCCTGCTGCCTTGCCTTGGGCTGCACAGCCTGCAAATTGCTCTCAGGGGGGTTGAAAGATAAAAAGAGACATATGCAGGAGATTTTTCTCCAGTAGACCACCCTCTCCTTACCTCCCTCCCATTCTGAGCCAGTATTCACCAGCCAATTGAAGTTTAGAGGGTAATTAGGTGACAGCCAATTATGTTTACAAATCTCACAGGTGAAGGAGCATTTGACTGCTGCAACCTTCCCTTTGCACTGTAAGGGGGAGCGGAGAATGTGAAAAGAAATTTTCTGTAACTTTTAAATATAGCTGCAGCACCACCTCCCACTATGCTGCACAAATGCTGAACTTCAAGAGGACGAGATATTTGCTGGTTGAATGTATGGTGCACCAAGAGGAACGGAAAAAAAAAAAAAAAAAAAAAACCTGCAACAAGCCAGCTCTTTCATCATGAAATTAACTCATCTGTGAGTGTTGCAAGTTCTGCTGGAACTTTGTGCAGACAGAATTACAGATGATTCCTAATGTACTGGAGCCTGCAAGGTTAGCGCTACCACCATGCCCAAAGGGAAGCAACAACATTGTCCCAAAGCTACCATTCACTCTCCAGGGTCCTGAAGTGACATCCTCTGATAGGTTTCAGCTCCCACTGGATCAACACAGTGAGTGTGAAGTGAAGGCGGAACTGGCTAACTGTGCTCAGCTGGATCTCACTGACAAGTAGTTTGCTCATCTTCTAACATCTTTAAGATGCCATGTAAGCAGCATACAAGAAATGGGAAGGTTAGTGGAATTCACATTTTCTTCAAGAAAAGACCAAAACTGGTTGACTACAGCTGGAGTCAACCCTAAAAACACTTGCCTAAACTCAGTGGTCTGTCTTACAGCTGCACTATTACAGACAACAATACATTTCTGCATGCAGAACACTGACATGGGAGTAATGTGGTAGCGAGGACTGCACCACTGACGTACACAGTAGTGTACTGTGTGCAGTAACCGTTGCTGGCTAGATATCCTGCGCTGGTCCTGAGGCCAAACACTAAACACTGATGAAGAGATCAGTTAATACAAACACTGTATTGCAACAGATGGGATATACTCTCCAACTATATACTTACAAGCTTTACCTAGAAGGTAGATGTCAGTTTTATATTATGTTTTATGTTTTTATTTATGTTTGTTATATACTGCATTTGAGCTTATTTATATTTAGATTTATGTAGTATTATATTTATATTATCTAAGCACAAAACCTCAATTAAGGCTTATCCTATAAACATGATGTTTGCTTATTTGCTTGTGTGTTTGTTTATGAAGTGCTGTAATTAAGGATTTCAGTATTTATTTTTATGATGAGCCATGAGTAGAGGCTCTTTTAACAAGCAGAAGACTTGTACAATAAACTGAAAATCAAATATTAATCATATGTTTGGACTTGAGAATTTGAGCTTTTATTTTTGTCAGGGAACATATTCTATTTTATTTATTTTTTTTACGATTACCTTTGTTTATACTGCTGAGAAGTCGTTCTTTTTTGTTGTCATTGGTTTAAGAGGAAGCAAGTCTTGTTGATGGAGAGCGTCCACTGACACACACAGGCAGGCATCAGCCCTTTTTATGGGAGGGTCCTGTAGATTGGTATAAACAGACATCAGTATCTAACATCAAAAACTGTGTCTCAATAAGGTCATTTCCCGTAAGGCTCACTAAATCATTGCTAACTTGTTGGTACAGGTGCTTTATTCTTAAATACCAAATGAAGTGACTCGCATTTACAGTGACCTCCTGGCAAAGTGGCCTGGTCAGCAGCTAGACAGGGAGCAGGCCCTCGGGCAGCCTGTGGTAGAAGAGGCATCAGGCCAGGACTTCAACATCTTAACCTTTTACTCAAAGAACCAAACCACTGCTGAATACAGAGAAAGAGTATAGACACAGCAACAAATGCACATACAAATACACATTTCTCATCTCTCTCTCTCTCTCTCTCTCTCTGTCTCTCTCTGTCTCTCTCTGTATCTCTCTCTCTCTCTCTCTCTCTCTCTCTCATCTCTCTCTCTCTCTCTCTCTCTCTCTCTCTCTCTCTCTCTCTGCCCTCTGTTTTTCCCTTTCCTGCTTTCCCTCCCGCTCTCCTTTAACCTTTTCAGAAAGGGAACAGGGTGCTTCTGAATGCACAGAAGAAGAGCTGACATTAAGCAAGTTGAGTCTTCTGGTGTAGGGAAGGTGAAGATCCTCAAATGTGAAGACCTTTAGCCAAAATAGAGTCTCAGCACAAGTGTTCAGGACATAGCTATTTTTGGCACAAAAACTAATAACTCCTGCTTCACTCGGTTTTCCATCTTGTTTTCTATATTGAAGTGTAGAGTGAAAATCTGAGGAAACCTGATGTGATATTTAAGTAGCACAGTATTTACAATGGAAATACTAAAGGACACAGGCTCAGCAGTACATGTCATCTTCTACATTGATACAGAGAGTGTGCGCGTGCGTACGTTTGTGTGTGTATGTGAGTTTGCATGCATTTGTGCATTCGTGTGTGTGTGTGTGTGTGTGTGTGTGTGTGCAGCACTCTGAAGCGTGGAAGCATCATTAGAGGAGAATAGTGCTGATGAGGGCACTAGAAGGGGGCTACCATTTGCTGCTCAACCTCACTGAGGAGCTGTCTGTCTCGCCTAACCCCCAGAGAACCATTAAAGGAGCAGCAAGCAGTACATTGTGAACCTTACAGCAGTTATTACGGTATCATCACGGCTGCCTGCTTCTCCCACTCAAAGGAGATTTCCTCTTTCTCCATTATTCCCCTTTTCTTTTCCATTATTCTTTTAACTTCGTCTGTCTGACTTTTGCCTTTGTCCAAAAGGAAAGGTGCTGATGTTGTAGATGCTCTTAAATACTATTGATAGCTTTTCTAAACACAAACATTACATTGTTCATCTGCATGAGCCTTTATAAAACAGATTATGACAGTTCCCTGATCTGCTAGTCTCACAGCCTCCTGAAATCTACCAGTCTCTGCAGTCTGTGGCGTTCTAATCAATAAAGCAGGAACTGATGCGCTCACTAATGGTGTTTCCTGAGCATATACGGTATGTGGTTTAGTTTTCTGTACCCGTGGAAGAAGGAATTTCCTCTGGGAGTCAAAGAGCCAGAGTTCAGAGCAGTCAATGGAAGGGCTGTAGGTAGGGGAGCCCATCAGTTGAACAGCCTCACATTCCGAACATTTGGCTCCAGGCTGTTGATGCCAGTCACTCCCTAGATGGGCACATTCACACCAGCTGCTGCGGATTCATTAAAACCCAGGACTGGTGTAGGCTGAGCTCTGTGCTGCAGTAAGAGCAGCTTACCCATGCATGCCCGCCAAAGATCGCACACTAAACTTAGACTCGATGTTCCAACAATGGTCGTTTCAAAGGAGTCCCGAGACCTTTACAGCTGTGCAGCACTGAATGCTGCCAGTACAAGCCTGCTGAAAGCACAGTTCATCCGAGGTCATGCAAGTGAGAGCACAGCAATTTCAGTATAAAGGTCTCTCAGTGTGAATCCAGAGCACTCATGCCTCTAAAGTGACTGTGCCCCCCCACCCAGCAGTAATGCATTCTGCCCTATGAAATGTAATGTGGGGAGCTGGGATTATTTCTGGAGCACCTCTACCACAGTGTAAGTGTGAGAGTGATGCACAGTGATGATCAGATGAGGGTTAAAAATCAGTGTACCTCAGGGGTATATCCTATTTTGCACATTTGTTCATGGCCACACATTGCACAGTGAGTGAGTCGTTACTCCGTCCTTTCTAATTACTCTTCAGGGGTGTAGCATCTGAACATGACAATGATAATGACTCTGATTATTGTAAATATACAATAAGAGGATACAGAAGTGACAACAATAAGGTTTAATTGAAGTTATGTATGGATGTTTTATTTATTTATTTTTGCATTGCATTGCATTGCATTCCATTGCAGCATTCTGAAGCTCTATGGGTGGTTGAAAATACATGAAAGGAGAGCACCCACAGAACCTGGAAAATGACTCCTAGCCTCCCACAGTGCAACATTACAGTTCATATGAATGCTGCCTCCTTTTTCCCTCTATAGCTGGCAGATTCATCGTTCATTCAGGCTTATTTTGTTTGCATCTGGAAGGTCCAATAACACAGATCAGTCTGGCAGTGCTGTTGGCTGGCACTGGGTCACCTTATTCCTACAGCCTCTGTAAAGTGTACGTGAAACTACTTCCTGTAGTCCAAAGGTTGAGGTGACTAATGTAGTGGCCACATTAGGAAAATTAAGTCCAGCTCATCTTTTAACCAGTCCCTTAACTATATTCAGAGCATATATCTAAAGGAAAGCTAAGAATGGAATTAGAATGGAATTAGAAATATCAGAGAACTATTATTAGATGTCAGGGGATTGATAAACAACTTATACCAGAGTTGGGAGGGAAAACTGGAGGCAGGTCTTTTTGACAGTTGTAAAGAAAATATGAAATGAAGCATTATGTATGCCTGAGCTTCCAAATCATATACACACAATTCAATAACTTATACAAATGCTCCCCCCCCCCAAACACACACACACACACACACACACACACACACACACACACACACAGACAGTTTTTATAGGCCATTGTCTTCTTGCGCCCTCATTTGTTCCTGCTGACTGTGGGGTTTAGCAATGAGGTAAAATTTCAGCCCAATATCATTACTCACATATCCTACGACCTTCATAGTCTCCACAGCTGCTCTGCCTCTCCCTCCCTTACCCCCTTCCTCATTCTCTCTCTCTCTCTCTCACTCTCTCACTCTCTCTCTCACACTCTCTCACTCTCTCCTCTCAATGTTAGAAGGGGAGTGTGAACTGCATAGAGAGCAAACAGTAATCCTTGCTGATCTCAGCATTATCAAAAGATGGAATACAGACTAGAAACTTTCTTAATAAGAACATTCATATCTGCCCTTCATCTGTCCATCTGTGGACCTTTCTGACTCGGCACCTTTCTCTTTCTTTCCCTGTTACTGTGTTTCCCTCACGCGCTCTTCCTTTTTATCTGTGTCTTTTTCCGTGTGTAACCTCTTTGTCTCATCTCAAAGATGACACCTTGTTGTTGTTGGAAAAGCTTCTGTCAGCATAAGTCCAATTGGAAATGCATAGCTCCCCTATCGTTCTGTTTTCTCTGTCTGACTCTAATCCAAATGGCAATCCCTTTAAATATAGAAGATAAAAATGAACTGCTATTCTATTCTATTCATACTTAACAAGTTTTTCTTCTTTGTGTGTTTAGTATATTTCATATTACACAGTAATAAGCCCTGTATGCTATGTAATAGCACCACTGTCATTTTACAGGGGATTAGTAACAAGCTGTTATTTGTATGGAAGTTGTCTTTTATGGATAGTGGCTTACTGGACTTCTAACTTTTAATAAATTCACTTTTCTCAGTTACATTAACATGGTTTTATTACATTCCTGCACAGCCGCTCGATTTTGTCGCAATCATTAATCTGTGTGAAGTACCTTATGAATTTGCTCTGGCACAAGAAAGAAATGTTAGTGTCAGTGACCTTAGGGGGTTTGGGAGGCACCCACAGTCAAAGGTCCATGAATCAGCTCTGTGACTGGTTAGCGCTGTGGTCTGTGCCAGCTTACTTCCTGTTAGGAAACCTAGACTTTCAGAATTAGATATTCACTAGCACCAGACACACAAATGTGAATGAAGCCATTCTAGTACAGTGTCAGGCACTGACTGCTTAGATAATGATTGCCTTATGTTTTTGTTTTTGTTTTTTTATACTGAAGACAATATTCATATTAAGGGCCCGATCCAAACTAATGATAAAACATTATTATTATTGAGTCAGAGCTGTGTCTGCAAATTGATTTAGCATAACAAAGCTCTGTATCTGTTTGTGTGTTTTGATTGCATATAAGCTTCAAGAGGCTCTTCTGGAATGATTGATTTAGTCTGTATTCTTTCCTACGGCAACTCTGACCTTTCTGTATGTTCTTAATGGCAGCAGATTGCATGCTCTCCTGTGTGTAGCTCTAAAGAAAATGCAGTTGCTACTTATGCTGGTAAATATTTAAATGTTGCAGCCCATTTGACAGGGACTTGGCATGCACATAGATCGCTGGAAGGTTAAATGTTCTTATTTATGATAATACATTTCACTTACTGGAATTCTGTGCATGCATTTATTCTCTTGTCATAGAGACTGGAATTTACTTCATGCCAAACATTTGCACTTTTTTCTTTTTTGTAGAATAACTTTTTTTGTTTGTTTGTTTATATTTTTGAGACACCAATTATAGTAAACAATAAGTAAACAAGGACATTGCGACAGTTGCTGCTGACAGACAGAACACAAGCAAGAAAAATAAAAAAACATAAGTTTGCAATCTCATATTCACACAAATGCAAATCATATAATATATCTTCCATAGGACTAATAAATACTCCTTGGCATAGCCCTGCCTATGCTTGCCTTCTGTCTCTCTCTCTCTCTCTCTCTCTCTCTCACACTCACACACACACACACACACACACACACACACACATTAAGAACTTATTTATATTCCCTCATTACCCCATAACAAACAAATACTCCATTCTTGTCTCACCAATAAACATAAACACACACACACACACACACACACACACACACACACATACACACACACACACACACACACACACACACACACACACGCACGCACACACTCACACACACGCACGCACGCACACACTCATAGACACAACACCCCTCCCTCCAGGCCCAGACCCCTGATGCAGTACCATGGGGCCCCTATGTCCTCTCTTCCTTACACCCTCACAGTTACTGGCTGAGACTCTTCACCTTCATATTTCCCTCACTCTGATGTTTGGACGTGGCCAGCTGCCACAGTAAAGCCCTGCTGCCCTTAGTAGCATATGCCTTGATTTTCGGCACAAATCTCAAAGCCCTTCACTTATGCATAAGATGTCAAATGGTCCATATTATACATATGTGTGTCACTGGAGGGGGCCATTGGCATTCAGTGGGTCTTTGAGGTATTCTTGAGGTATATATGCGCACTCTGCAAGTAACAGCATTCTGTTCACTCATATTGTTAATCTTGGAGTACTTGAGTACTTCTGACTAAATAACTAAATAAATAACTGCACATACACATGCATACATAAAACCTACCAGACTGACCTATATTTTTACATGTTCCTGGTGTATAGCTTTGATTTAGGTATATGACTATGTATAGGTATATGCTGTATGCTGTATGTATATTTCATGACTTTAAAGTGAATCTCATTTTTATTCAGACATAATCTGATATGCGCTGTCACAGGTTGATCATAGACCTTGGCCTGACTCCAGCAAAGTGTGTGTGCATGTGTGTGTGTGTACATGTGTGTGTGTGTATGTGTGTGCATGTGTATGTGTGTTTGTGTGTGTGAGTATGTGAATGCGAACAGCTGTTTGGGCCATTGTCGGGCTCAGGGTCAACAGATTTTGGTGTCAGCCTTCTGCACAGAGATAGATAGGAACAATAACTCTCTGTCAGGAGACGCCATCATAGCACATGACAGATAATCTCAGGACTTGTGTGTTCAGGAGTGTGTGCGTGGAATACACTGCATACAGCACCGACACAAAATTAATGTAGACTAATAAACAAATTTTCCATCTATATTATATCTAAGCTTATTATTAAAATTGTATGACTAACTTTTAAATCTTATTAAAGAGTCTTTTATCTATTTAGTCTTTTTACAAATGGTACTTGTTTTCTGTAGTCTATGAGGAGCAGAGGACAGCCAGTTTGAGAGCTGAGCCGACCGGGCCCTCCAGTTGTCAGGCCCGTGATATAGACCAAGTGTTAAAAAGGCTTTGATGTGCACTCCTAATAGATTACACATGCAAGAAAGTTCAAAGGCAGTGTCAGAACTTCAGAGTGTTGATTGATTCCTTTGTGGTTTCTCTACTCTCTCTCATTCTCCTTACTTTTCTCCCTCTATCACTCACTTTTAAACACCAGCCACCTTTCCTGACAGTCTGCACATGATAATTTTCGACTCCTCCTCCACTCATCCACCCACCCCCCACGCTTTCTGAGGAGGCCCCGTACAAGGCCAATCGATCGGTAGAGGGAGGCGCACTGAGCAAGAAACCTTGGTTCCTGCATCCCACGCTAAATTAGGTCCCTCCGTCAGTCACTCTGCGTTTCATCTCCTACCGATTAGGCAGGAAGTGAGACACACCATTTTCATTGCACTCGCAGCCATTTGAAGTTCTCCTCCTCCACGGCCAGAGCTCAGTGTGAGAAGCGGCCGGAAACATTCTCAGAAGCAAGCCAAAAAAAAAAAAAATTCTTTGAATATCGCAAACTGTTTGCCATTTCTCACTGCCGGTGCTAAATCTGAAAAGTTCCAAAATTTAGGCACACCTGCAGGTTTTCAAAACCATTTCAAGTTCTTCTAATATTTCCTCCCCGTAACAGTGATGCTATTAATAAAACATCGGCGCTTGAGTTAAAACTTTTTCACTCGAAAAGAGTTTCCTTATTATTATACAGCTGAATTGAAATCAATTAATCACTTTAAAAACAATATATATCCACAATGTATATACCGTAGATCAGGCAGTTGCAACACTGTACCTTCTGTCTTTTGTTGACAGTGAGCTAAAATCACTGTTAACTAAGTTCATGTTGAGGTGAAAGCAGGAGAGCACATCTGTGCTGTGTGGGGATAGCACCGAGAGGGAGAGCTCACTGCTGTGGCCCCATTCTTTGCTGGCTGAACACATCCTTGGCTTGGCCATCGGTGATGTACAGGACCTTTGCATACAGTGGATTCACAGTCCCCAGTGGAAACCCCTGAAGGCAGAAAGAGTGCTATGAAGTTAGAGTAAAGTGATTGTCTTGAGGAAAGAAAAGAGGCCATGTCAAGTGCATTTCGTACATCAAATGTTAATTTATTTCTTTAATTGGAAGACCAGCTTAGATAAGAAGAGTTAGGAGTGGTTACTATGAGGAAGCTTAAAAAAAGATTTCTCTCCAGAATGCAAATGCATACCAACTATTTGTTATTAAGAGAATGGCATAATTAAAGCACTGAAATGTACTCTAATCTCGTCATTTTTTCCTGAGCTTTGTATTTTCTTTACTAACTACATTTCATGTTTCATATAAGTTTATGACTTATCCCTACAAACAAATGACTGCAGTGTATCCTACTGGGAATATTCCAAATTTGTAATCAGTTTTAACCTCATGCTTTGACATGTAAATTCCATTCATTTAGAATTTAATTTAGAATTTCCCCTATGCGATGTAAATATATAAATATTTCATAATTAAGCAAGTAATTGCTTTTCACCCCGAAGTGAACAGTGACAAAATAAAATAGATAGGTAAAATTATTCATAAGGAGTTGACAGTTTCATTCCTTGCATTTCTAAAGCACATTAGGGAAAGTGTCCCTCTACAGTGTCCCTCTACAGTGTCCCTCTACAGTGTCCCTTAGTATTTCTCCACACTATCCCTCTACAGTGTCCCTCTGCAGTGTCCCTCTACAGTGTTCCTCAGTATTCCTCCACACTATCCCTCTACAGTGTCCCTCTACAGTGTCCCTTAGTATTTCTCCACACTATCCCTCTACAGTGTCCCTCTACAGTGTCCCTCAGTATTCCTCCACACTATCCCTCTACAGTGTCCCTCTGCAGTGTCCCTCTACAGTGTCCCTCTACAGTGTCCCTTAGTATGCCTCCACACTATCCCTCTACAGTGTCCCTCTACAGTGTCCCTCTACAGTGTCCCTCTACAGTGTCCCTCAGTATTCCTCCACACTATCCCTCTACAGTGTCCCTCTACAGTGTCCCTCAGTATTCCTCCACACTATCCCTCCACACTATCCCTCTACAGTGTCCCTCTACAGTGTCCCTCTACAGTGTC
This sequence comes from Electrophorus electricus, assembly GCF_041902795.1. Lineage (NCBI taxonomy): Eukaryota > Metazoa > Chordata > Actinopteri > Gymnotiformes > Gymnotidae > Electrophorus > Electrophorus electricus. Next base: position 9,907,664 of record NC_137509.1, read on the forward strand.
CCTTAGTATTCCTCCACACCATCCCTCTACAGTGTCCCTCTACAGTGTCCCTCAGTATTCCTCCACACTATCCCTCCACACTATCCCTCTACAGTGTCCCTCTACAGTGTCCCTCTACAGTGTCCCTTAGTATGCCTCCACACTATCCCTCTACAGTGTCCCTCTACAGTGTCCCTCAGTATTCCTCCACACTATCCTTCTACAGTGTCCCTCTACGGTGGCCCAGTGTCCTTCTACAGTGTCCCTCTATAGTATCCCTCTACACTATCCCTCTACAATGTCTCTCTAGAGTGTCCCTCTACAGTGTCCCTCTACAGTGTCTCTCTACAGTATCCCTCTACAGTGTCTCTCTACAGTGTCTCTCTACAGTATTGCTCTACAGTATCCCTCTACAGTGTCTCTCTACGGTATCTCTCTACAGTGTCCCTCTACAGTATTGCTCTACACTATCCCTCTACAATGTCTCTCTACAGTGTCCCTCTATAGTATCCCTCTACAGTATCCCTCTACAGTGTCTCTCTACAGTGTCCCTCTACAGTGTCCCTCTATAGTATCCCTCTACAGTGTCTCTCTACAGTGTCTCTCTACAGTATTGCTCTACAGTATCCCTCTACAGTGTCTCTCTACGGTATCCCTCTACAGTGTCTCTCTACAGTGTCCCTCTACAGTGTCCCTCTATAGTATCCCTCTACACTATCCCTCTACAATGTCTCTCTACAGTGTCCCTCTACAGTGTCCCTCTACAGTGTCTCTCTACAGTGTCTCTCTACAGTATTGCTCTACAGTATCCCTCTACAGTGTCTCTCTATGGTATCCCTCTACAGTATCCCTCTACAGTGTCTCTCTACAGTGTCTCTCTACAGTACTGCTCTACAGTGTCTCTCTACAGTATACTATGTAAGATTGCTTGTTTATCATGATTCATTCAAGTAATTAAAAGGCTCAAAAGTACTGTAGGACTAGCAGGAATGCTAATTAAGCTGTACAAAGTCAAAGAATCACTGAAGACTTTCAAGTCATGTTGCTGGTAATATTATTGAAAACAAATGTGGTACATGGCCTTATAAAACATATTATATTATAAAACATAGTGCGTCAAGATAATTACTACGCAAGGCAAGCAAATGGCAATGAAAAATAATGTAACATAAAAACATTGTGTTATCATCCTTCCAACAGCTGGAATTTTAGCATACTTCAGAGCTGCATGTGGTTGAGTCATATAGATTTATGCAAATGTAACATCTTTGGCCCAGTGCACTTCACAAAATTGTACACTATCTGCAAAGGCCACTTTTTTTGTACATATATATGTTACCCAGGCAACTGAAAGTGCCAAAAACAAAATAAAGCTGTAATATTTATGATGACTTAACCATTTCAATTTTCTCACCTGCTGGCCCTACTTGTTCCAAACATGTTTAATAGCTTACTTTATTCCATACATTTTTACCTCAGTAACATGATGGCTTTTGCAATCTCAAACCCTGGACAGAAAATAGAATGATTTAATAATTTATGAGCACACAAAATGATATGGTAGTGCTTACAAGAGATTCATATTAAAGGTCTTTCATATAGTCTAAATCCATCGAATAGGGAGAAAAGTGGAAACATTTGAGAAATTAATATCAGCATCAACCATGTAATATATTCATTTTAAGTGAAACATTAGCAATCTGAAATATTAGTGAATTACAGTGTGTCCTGTTTCTGGTTATTTAGTTTCAGAATCAGGTGACAGCATTAACTCTAGAACTGCTGTAAGGTCATGTTGACCTCATATTCCCTGACTTCTTTTAAAGTCTGTTTTATAAGATTTTGTGACTGATGCTTCTAAAATAAAAATGAAAAAAAGGTGATTAAACTGAACTTTATCAAAAGTCATATATTGATGTCTTTTTTGCTAACATCTTACACCAAGTAACGAAACAGAACAGTGGTGGAGAGCATTGTGGCTGTGTAACAGGACACAGGCGCTGAGACAAAACCAAACCAAAACAACATTTCACAGGGCAACAAGGCAACCACGACATGAGAGAGGTAGACCGTGACATGGTGACTCAGGGAGACAGTAACACGTTCAGTTTAATCAGCATACTGGGAAAATAATTACAGCTTTTGGTGATTATGTGCATTGACAAATTAAACACATGAAGCAATTTGATACTATTCTGTTTTTACTTTTGCTTGCAAATAGAAGACATGTTTCAAGACACAATTATGCAAATGTTGTGCATAACTATAGAATAGGTATGAAATATAATTTTGTATAATCTTAGAAACATTGTGCAAGATTGGGTTTTCAGTCCCAAATAAATTAAAGGACCACTGCAAATAAAAACTCCAATATGAGCAACTAAATTACCCCTTGAAAGGTACCAAAAACTTTTTAAAAATCGGCATTTTCCATATGAAATTATTTGAAAAAGAGCAGAAATAGAACAATAAAAGCTTTAATAAGTCCTTATTAAGCTTTAACATTCCTGTAAAGCACCATGTGCATGTAGAAAGTCAAAATGAACTCATGACAGATCTAGAAGACACCTCAATGCTGGCAGTTCTAGGGCTAATCATGCCAAATATCTCTTATACTTATTGACTCAGGTTTTTGGTTAGCTTTTTGTATATAACGGTACAGAGCCTCGGGTCATAGAGATTTCTGGTCATCTGAGGTGCTGATGGTGTCAACCAGCCACTTTATGTGTTCACTCAGGTTTGTGACAATGGTATGGGTTTGTATGCAGTGTCTCAGAATGTCCTCAGGACTGTGGTCAGCCTCTGGTCCCTCAGGACTGTGGTCACCCTCTGGTCCCTCAGGACTGTGGTCAGCCTCTGGTCCCTCAGGACTGTGGTCACCCTCTGGTCCCTCAGGACTGTGGTCAGCCTCTGGTCCCTCAGGACTGTGGTCACCCTCTGGTCCCTCAGGACTGTGGTCAGCCTCTGGTCCCTCAGGACCGCGGTCACCCTCTCGCCTCCCTTTTAATTATTCTGCTACAAATAAATCTGCCGGAGCTGCATACTGGTCACTTGCACATCTATTGTATATGAATTGTTTATGCGTTGTTCATCTAACTACAGATCTACACATCTAACTACATCTTTCTATTTGCATGTTACAGTGGAGATGATGTAATTCAGTGTTTCCTTGCCACTGCCTTGCTCATTATGGATCTGCATCCAAACACTTGTAAAGATGCTTTGTGAAAACACATTGTAACAAACAGTATATAAATACATTTGGCTTTGACTTTTTTTTTTTTTTTTTAACCACAGAACTAAATGGTATTTCTGTTGAATACAGAAAGATTCTTAAAGATTTTTTCGCCCCAAGCAATTTCTGTACGTTTCTTTTAAACCTGGCCCCTGTGGAGCTAACTGCTAGCCCACCTGCAAAATAATGCCTTTAGTGCTCAGTACAGGGGACCAATACTGTAGCGATTTGTAGTCCCCAGTTCACTGTTGCTCTTTTCAGACACTGCCTATCGATCTTCCCATTTGACGGAGTCCCTGCATCTCACTGTGGAGTCTGACTTCCAATCCGGTGCGCCTCCACCTCCTTCCTGCCCCTCTCCTTTCCTCAGATCAACGCAGGAAAGCAAAGTTTACATCTTCCTCTCCTGTTCTCTCCCTCTCCTCCTCTTCTTTCAGTCCTGGACTTAATCTCTAACAGGTTTAAAGCTCGCTTAGGGCTAGTGTCAAATTTTGCATTCCTACCTTTTCTTATATATGTATTATTTTTTTCCTACCACACAGAAACTAATACTTTCTCTCTCATGCTTGTTTATTCTTACAAATGTTTTGGTTAAATCACACCCTTAAACCTTTCGAGTGCTTTGGAAGTTTGTTTGCGCTTCTTACTGCAAACTGTGAGTTGCAGCATGAGCCCTTATTTTATACATTCTTAAATCATCTAGTAAGCAACAGTAAAGCAATACTCAGGCTGAATGTCTTCCAGCACGTGTAGTGTTGTCTGGTGGCCCTCTGCCTGTAGCCTCATAGGCCCTGCACAGGACTTCATGCAAGCAAAGAAGATGTAGTAGTCAAGGGTCTGCTTGCTTCACCGAGTGGTGGCGGCACTGGTATGAATGAAAGCGCGCCAAGCGAGAGCTGCTCTCGGTGTGAGGGGAGATCCACTTAGACCTGAGATGAGGGGCCATGACTTTTCCATCATCTCTTTTTATCCACATGTAAAATTGTCAAGTTAACGCTGACAAGGCCAGAGTGTCATCCTTTATTGACAGATTTTTGCCTCTCTCCTCTTTTTGGATTTGACCTACAATACATACTGGTTTGATGCCCTTTTGTGCAGCTCTTTATTGTCTAGAAATCATATATATATATATATATATGTGTGTGTGTGTGTGTGTGTGTGTGTGTGTGTGTGTATGTGTGTGTGTGTGTGTGTGTGTGTGTGTGTGTGTGTGTGTGTGTGTGTGTGTATGTACATGCGCGCGCGCCTGTGTGTGTGTGTGTGTGTGTGTGTGTGTGTGTGTGTGTGTGTGTGTGTGTGTATGTGCATGCGCGCGCGCCTGTGTGTGTGTGTGTGTGTGTGTGTGTGTGTGTGTGAATGTATATAAATCTTACTTTCAAAGCAATGATTTGATTTTAAAATGAGTACATTCAATTTTTGATGGCTTGCTTCTTTTAATGCTTTCTTTTGATGGCTTGCACTAATTATTTCTTTAAAGATGATTATAATGCTGCTTTCACAGTGCCTATGCCTATCCCCCACTATTAGCTAAGAAATTAGTCCCTCTGTCCACAGACCTCTTATGGCACCTGTGACAGAGATGAGCTGTACATGCTGTGTGTTTTTGCTGAATTCTGAAAGAATCATTCTACTTAATCATAAAAAAGGAGCGGAGGTCACAAAATAGGGAAGCCAGGATAGCTGCCTGCATTCCTGACTGTGTCCGCCGTACCCACGAAATCTGTATACTTCCTCGACCTTCTGGCCCTGCACTTTTGTCCTAGTGTGGGAATAATTTGGGATTTCTGGTTATGTCCTACTAAATGGAGCGCCAAGCACTGTAAAATAAACTTGAAGGCGATGGACTTCAGAAGTAACCATTACAGCAGCTTGCTGACTATTGTAATGTAAAGGTATAATTTCAAATAAATTTCTACCTTTCGGCGATGGACTTTAAAACACAGTGCCAGAGCGGCTGGCCGACTATTGTGCCATCAAAGCATATCATTCAGGTTACATTTCAGACGCATAGCCTGCTTCCATTTCCGTGACAGATGTGAAATGAATCTGTTATCTGCAGCAGTTACCGGTATATACTGTATGCTTTAGTATTCTGCTGGTGCAGTCTAGCCACAGGCACTGTGTGGGATATATGCATGTGTTTCCCAGGAATCCAGTTTGCCTTTTCCACTATGTTGGGTAAGGTGCATATTTGCTCACGTCAACAGGATAAATGTCCCTCTGGCAACAATTTGCAGAATTGGTATGATGCTTTTCCAGAGATATTCTTGCAGCAATTGTACTGTATAGTAAGATACACAAGCAGGAAATGCCCAGTTACTAAAGGACTCTTTTTTTTTTTCCTGATTTACGTGTTATTTGATGGCACAACAAAACAAGTCTGAAAGCATGTGCAAATTCAATACAAATTCCATACTGTTGCTGTTAAGTGTAAAATAAACTGTAAACATAAATCTGGCTTCTGTGATATGGAAGCTCAACATCAGAATAGTCATGGTTGCTGGATTTATCAGAGTAGCCAAATGAACCAGAGATTAATTTTCTGTTTCGCACTGTGCTTCCTTTCTCCTCTGCTCATTGGTTTCCTGTGATTATTCCTGCTGGATTAGTGGGGTCATTAGCTGGATTTTTGTCAGTATGGCTGGATTCTGTCACAACCATCTGGTGTGCTTGTTTACTGAGTCGATTCGTGGAGGAATCCCCAAATGCTGCACTGACACCTGCTAATCTGGGGTAGCTTCATCCCTTTAACCTCCTCCCTCTCCCCTTCTCTCTAACTGATCATATGCTCTTTCCAGATGAGTCATCATAACAATTTTTGTCTTCACCGACGTCTGCAATAGTGAAACTACTGGCATAGTGCTGTACAACTGGCACTGTCTACAAAGGATAATTCTCTAGCACAAACTATTTCACTGTTTTATAAACTAATAGTGTGCTGCATTGTGTTGCCAAGCTCATATAGTCTAGAGGTGAAGACATAGACACTCAAAGCTTATAGTGTAGTCTCTATGTTTTGACAGCTTTCATATTGCCTTTGAATCATGATATTAAATTTTGTCCTCGGTCCCTTTGAAAAGCACGTCCACCTGGGAGAGTCGGCACTGTCGAGCGGGAGAAAGCCAGCACACTAACGGCATGGCCTTGTTTCTCTAGGAAAGTCAAATGCCTGGAATCACAGTCAATTTGGGATAGCTCACTAAAAAACCTGCCCTCCATCTGCTCCCTTGTATCCTGGTAACGAGGCCGGAACCTGAGCAAAAATAGGTTTGTCATTCAGGTAAATGAAACAATAAATCCACTGTAGGTGAGAAGGCCTAGCCATACAGAAACAGACAGCAAAGCTGTGCAAAAGAAAAATATTCTATTTTAACCCATTCGATTGAAAGGCAGTGTGTGCATATGTGTGTGTGTGTGTGTGTGTGTGTGTGTTTGTGTGGGTATGTTTCCTCTCTTCTCCTTTCTCTCCATTCATCAGTAATCGCATTATCATAATCATATTCCCATGCTTAGGATACCTCTCTCAAAGTTGATGGATACAAATCAAAAATATTTTTTTTGTTAAATTAAAAAAGGCAACCGCCCAGGAACATTGCGAAAAGAATCAATAAGTCAAACCCAGCAGCGCTTGGCTGGGCCAATGTGGAGCACCGCGCAGAACAGCCAGGGGCCCGGGCCTGTTGTTCAGCTAATGCGGCTTTGCATGTATACCGCATCACACCGTGCATCTTACCCGCGCGGTAGCAGGCACGCTAATTAAAAATGCCATTGATCCATAACTCTTCACGAGCCTGCTTTCCCAAACGTACACCGGCTATATCCTGTAGGATGCATGTGTCTCCCTGAAAGGGTGCTCACTGTGATCAGTCAAACAAGGGAAAGAGGAGGAAAGAGTGAGCTATCTGGTGAATGGAAAAAATAAGGAGGACATAGAGAGGCAGAACAGGCACTTTCTCTGGTTATTACTGAGTGAAAATGGAGAGACCATTAATGCAGGGCAATGGGAGGCTGTGTGTGAGTTATTAGAATGGCTTGACTAATAGCGTGTGCACTGCTGCTCTTTTTCATGTGATTGAAGGAGAGGTTTTTTTAATCTTTTTTTTTTTACTTCCTTGCCTAAATGGAGGAAATGCATGAACATTTCATTAAAGACCTTTTTTCCCACATGCCCTTTTGTCTTTTTAAAATAATAAAAAAATAATCCGCATTGTTTATACACGGTACATTTTACATACATCTAATGCAAGATTTTCTTCCAGCAGTTTACCTAAAATCTAAAACTTAGTACCTATACCCTACACAAATTCATGTTTCCATAGTCATTCTAAATATCACAGTACGACCACACTGCAGCTCTGTACATAATCACTACGAAAATTTTGTAAGTGGATGTAAATGATAAATATATTTCCCGTGCATGAACAGTGAAAGGCACAGCATTCCTTTAGCTGGCTGTTCTCAGGCAGGTACTCAGCCCGGGGTGTAGCTGTATGTTCTGGATGAACCTGACTTGGACAGGGAGCAGCTGTAAGGTGTGTAGAGGATTTTCTCTCTGCCCTCTTGCTGCCAGAGCCCCACCACCCGCTCCTGCCTAATAGTTTAAGACAGCTGACGTGAGGGGTGGAAAGTCCATTAGCATGTGATTAGTGGCCCCTGTGCCTGAGTGTATGTGTGCGAGTGTGAGTGTGTGTGTGAGGCCTAAGAACTGCCAACAAATAGCCTTGCAGAGAGATTGCACATTAACGGTCATCACATGCATGTAGACACACACACATTGATGCGTGCATGCACACAAGCAGGCACACACACATGTACATCGACATGCACTCACTTTTGTATATAGATGTTGTCATATTGCTGGATTTTGCAGTCTTCAGTTGCACTGGGCCTGACGTATGCAACTACTGTACACATGACTGGTCCCACAGATGTGCATGACTCCATTAGCTTCACATAAAGATACCTACTCTTATACGTGACTAGAGTTTATGTATATTATGCACACATAGCTCTCTCTCTCTCCCTCCCTCGCTCACTCGCTCGCTCGCTCTCTCTCTCTCTCTCTCTCTGTCTCTCTCTCTCTCTCTCTCTCTCTCTCTCTCTCTCTCTCTCTCTCTCTCTCTCTCTCTCTCTCTCTCAAGAGGCTGAGTGGGAGGCATGATGAACCTCGGTGCAGCTCTTCATGTGCAGTAGGAAAAGAGTAAAGAGGCAGAATAGCCTCAGGAGACTAGCTCCTGTTCTGCCCCTGGAGACACCACAACACCCCAACCTCTGCCACACACTCAGTCTCACCCATGATGCACACTTTTTTTTCCCCTCTCACTCTCTCTCTCTCCCCCTCTCTCTCTTCCACACATACTCTCATTGCCTTCAAACCTGTGTGCATGTAAACCCACAGAGAAACATGGACAGCAATAGAGACCTATTTCCTGGTTGGCCAGCTGTCCAAAGCCCCTATTAATGGTGGGCATGTCCCACGTCTATAGAAGCAAGTTCTGTAGCGCTCTTGTTCACGCCTGTGACCGAAAGGTGCACTGCTAGCACTGTTAGATTATCCATGCAAACTGCTTCATTTTAATGTTTCCTTAAATGTTATGCAATCTCCCCACTTCTAGCATGCTAGACTATAAAATGCAAGACAGTGTGCAAAGTTAATCAGGCAGTTAGTTTAACAGCTAATCCACTGTCAACCAATCAAAAGGCTTATAGAGGCCATTGTTGAGACCCGTGGGTAAATGACTTGTCATTTAAGTGGTAAAGCCCAGGTGTGGATATGGGTGAATTAACTTGGTTTCACCGTGAGACGCTAATCATCTTGAATTTAGCAATGCTTTTGAATGGTGCTGGAGTCACAGATGCTTTTCTGAATGTGCTGCTCCCACAGATGTGGACGATGTGCTCGACGTGACGTGACGACTCAGTCGAGGGATGCATGGACTGCTACCGTTTCAGTTTCTTTGACTACCTGTGTTCAACTGTAACAAGCTAGGATCTCATTAGATCTGTATGGCCCTCTGTCCTGCCTCCTTTTCAGCCAGCCGTGGCAATGTTGTGAATGAGACGTGGATGTGGGAAGAGAGGCAAAGGTGCTTGTTTGCGACAATTAGGTCAATACAATTTCAAATAGCATTTTCAAAAGTTAGCATTGCTTTCAAAATATCACTGACTAGTTCTGCATGCTGTACATCAATGCATGGTCTTGTTGATCTTTGTATGCAACAGAATTCTGCATGTACACAAAGGTCTTCTCATTTCTTATTTTGTAAATCTTCCAGATGCTTTAAAGCCCGATTCCGAGCGCTGAAGCCTACACAGCTGTTTCTCTTGAGCCTTCTTGGCGGCGGAGGAAGAGGAAGAGGAGGAGGAGGAAGAGGCCAGGTGTGGTGTTTGCATTGCGCCCTTGCCCTCCAGGGGAAAGAATGACGCGGATCACCACCATCAATCAAACACCAAAAAAGAGCGGCATTAACTTTTAACAAACGTCTCTGCCAAGCAAAGCCAAAGACTCAGCACTGGGTCCTACCCAGATCTCTTTATCAGCCATATGTGCTCCACCCATCACCCTAGAAACAGAGCCTCAGCCTTTCATTTATTATTTGGTGCCTCGCGCCTGCTTAGATGCATTTCTCTTTCCCGGCGAGACGCTACCAATTACCCGAGCTTCAGGCACCTCGGTGGGAGCTCGCGTGGAATTCAGCTGGTAAAAGGTGACAGCTGCGGCTCTTGCTAACAACGAAACAAATGCGCAGGTTTTCTGAGATTCTCTTCACTTAATAATGCCTCTTAAAAACCTCTGTGACCCAAACGTCCTCCGCTCCTCCGACCCCTCGCTGGCGCCCGTCTTCTCTCGCTCCCTGATCAGCTGCACCTATGTTTAGCATCGTAACCTTTCGCTGCTGGTCGCTTTCCAACCGACCACGCCCCCCTCCCGACCCCCGCCTCGTCTGACTGCAGGACGGCGGCTCTCGTCCTCGCTGGCATGTTCCACTGGAAATGGCCGTTGGTAATTATGCCAGCTCTCCTCTGGAGTGCCGTCGGAGTTGACCGCCGATATTGCCCTTTTGGCCGTCATCGCTATGTCTGGCTAGACGCTGGTTTTGTGCAGGCTGGACTGAAGGGCTCTTTAAAGCTCTTCAGTCCAAGAGAGAAGACAAGTTTAGCTTCCACAGTGGGTTCTCCATGGGCTTTCCAATCACCACTAATGGAAAAGGTACAAATCAAATAGCAGTTCTCCTGGCCATGGGCATGCTTGCTGCCTGATTTAGTAATGATTTTCCCTTCTAGTTAAGTAGGGACTTAATTAGCAAATTAATTAGCAGGTTTATTGAACCAATTATGTTTTCTTTTGTTTTCAAATGTCTTAAAACAGACATGTGTGATTTAACAGACAGATTTAGCTTAGCAGATATGTGAACTATAGGATAAACCATATAAGTTGACATACAAAAATATATGGAAAAATACAGAAGCTCAGACTACCCTGGAGTTTAGATCCAGGTCCAGATGCCACAGTGAATTGACAGCTGTATTTAAAGACTATCCATTTAAGTAATAGACTTATTTTAGATGCATCTGGTCTAGTGCAGGAGTGAAGCACATAGGAAAAGGAAAAGTGCTGACATTTTCATGCCGGCAGAAATAGACAATGTAAAAATAAGCGGGTGTGCTTTTATTTCAACTACCGAGAGAAATTCAGCAACAGCTCCAGGTGACATATCCCCAGTCGAAGAGTCTGTCGCTCAGTCTCTTCTCTCTCTGAAGTCTTGTGGTATAAAATTAAGAGGACCATACCACTTTTAAAGAGACTAAGGGTGCTTAGATTTTGTTGTTAGGGATATTATCTGCATTACTAGAGAAGTTGTTGCCTTGACACTTACCAGGATTTCAAACTGTTCAGCCATATTTATGTATTTGCTCTTTCTCTAACTGAGGTGAGGTCATCTTTATTCTGTCTGAACAGTGCCGAATGCTCTGTGTCCTGTTGTTTTTGAGGCATTGTTCCCCTCCCCTCTCTCTCCTCATTCTCCCCATCTCTCTCTCTCTCTCATTCTCTCTCTCTCTCTCTCCATCTCTCTCTCTCTCTCTCTCTCCATCTCTCTCTCTCTCTCTCCATCTCTCTCTCTCTCCTCATTCTCCCCATCTCTCTCTCTCTCTCTCTCTCTCTCTCTCTCTCTCTCTCTCCTCATTCTCCCCATATCTCTCTCTCTCTCTCTCTCTCTCTCTCTCTCTCTCTCTCTCTCTCTCTCTCTCTCTCTCTCTCTCTCTCTCTCTCTCTCTCTCTCTCTCTCTCTCTCTCTCTCACCCCCTCAAGGTCTGTACAGTGATGGAGTGGACAAGAGGACCATTGGCTGTGGACAGACGTTCAGGGGCAAATACACAGACACTGACCCCCAGAACATGCATCCATACCCGGGATAGACTCACTCAAAATAGGAAAGACACTTTACTGTGACGTCTTCCAGAATATTTCTACCCCCTCCCCTGGCATCATATATAATATCCATTTTATGTTCATTTTAGCATAAAAATAATTTTCCCAGCTATCCTTAAGCCACACCACTGCATCTTTAATCCACATCTGCTCTCTAGTCCTCCAGTGCAGAGAGAGGGAGAAAGAGTGTGTGTGTGTGTGTGTCTGTGTGTGTGTGTGTCTATGTGTAGGTGTGTGCGTGTGGGGGGGTGGGTGTAGCATGCTCATAAGGCAATACAACAAATCAACATTACTTGGTATGCATGGAGTGGTTGAGCTACCGTGTTATAAATTGGCATGTGGCGGCCAGCCAGGACTGAAGTGCATTAGCCAAGCGGCATGCATATGTAATAAAATGCGAGTGGGGGAGGAGAAACCCTCACTAGATTGAGATCTTAAAAAGGTTACCTGCTGAACAATATATTTGAATGGAAAACCCTGGCTGAATCCATTCTGAGAGATCCTATCACAGCACCGTCTCAGCAAGACTAAATTAGATGACATTCACTTTGACAAATAATTTCCTCCCAACCTGTGCATATGAAGAAGGGAAAAATCCACATAGCTTAAATTTGCAGGCAAGTAAGATAGAAGCTCAGGTGTTAGCAAAGTTCAAACTCTGCTAGAGATAAAGGAACCCATAGAGAAGGAGGGTGTGTCTGTAGTAGGAGATTATGAAGGTTACTTATTTGGTTTTTATTTGGTTGTGGGCAGTAGGAAGATAATGCAGTGATTAGATAAGCTCGTAAAATAATGAGCCAATTTAAAAGCTGTCTTAATCCCAGCCGCTCTCATCTGGTGTGCTTCGCAGGGGTCAAATGCTAGAAAATATTCCGCTGTCCATATCACTGACATTTGAGAAACATTCATGTTATATGATTCTGCATGTTCTGATTGTGAAGTTAGCACATATTCATAGCATTGCTGAATACTGTAGTCTGTTCATTCTCTTGATTAACAAAACCACAATGGGCCAATTACTCTGACAAGTGACTTAAGAGGACTCGCTGCATTCACATATTTTCTTGTGATGAGAAGATTTTTAGACAATCAAAAGTTACACTGTGTCCAGACCTGTTGTATGATTCAGGTGCTGGTATTCCCCCAAAGAACTGCATGCAATAATGGACTGTATGGATTACAGCTGTGTATTATAAAGCTGCTTTGGGGCATCAAATATGCTAATTCCCAGATTTTTTTTTTGTCTCTTGTACACACAGAACTGTTTACGAAGGTCATTTACAGCATTTTTATTTGCACATTTGGCAGACTCTCGTAGTGACAGTCACATCAATGAGGTAAGCAAACGTAGTCTTAGGAGCATTAGCGTGCGGAGGGGGCGTAGGAGTGGAAGCTTGGTGGCTGCTGGAGCTACATTCCACTCCACACAACCCTGGGTGGTGCAGGCAGCGCTTGTTATACTCAGCAGTAACATTAAAAAAATTCATTTATTTTCATTATTTGTTAAGGAGTCCTATCCTAAACCAGGAAGCATTCTCAAACAAGCATAATAATATTGTGTAACCATAATAATTGTCTAGATAAGTTTCTGGTCATTTTCATTTCTACTTTTGCTAAAAAAGTACAAACAGCTGCTTCCAAAGGCTTCACTGCATAGGCTAGACGTAAGGCTATAATGGAATCACACAGAGCAATTTCAAGAGTCAATCAGAGTCCATCTGATACCTTCATCACGTCCGTCTATCTATCTATCTATCTATCTATCTATCTATCTATCTATCTATCTATCTATCTATCTATCTATCTATCTATCTATCTATCTATCTATCTATCTATCTATCTATCTATCCTGCTACATTGTATAAAAATAAAACATGAAAATGCAGAAGGGGTTTGGCCTCCTGCAGACAAAATCATACCATTTTTTGTCAAGGGCTCAGTGTGCAGCGAGACACATTTTCTAACGGTATGTTTCTAAATGCTTGGCTGAGAGGACCAGGTACTTGGTTCTGTTCCTGAGTTTGGATTCCAGTAGGGACTGAACAGCCAAGGTCCAGTCTGCTCCACTTGTCCAGCAAAATGCAGTCGAACAAAGGGACAGTCAAACAAGAGAGAGTAGGACTAGTGTGGGACCTAGCAGCTGACTCTAGAGCTCAGAGCCAGAGGAGATCCCTCCCAACCTCCATGTCTCAGCAGTTTTACACATACATTGATGCAAAATGTGAGGCATTAATATGTATGTGCTATTATTATGTTAGCAGTATATTTTATTATGCATAGAATGAATAGACAGTGCCATGTATATAAGGGCTATATGTTCCTTTCTGAGAATGATGGAGTTGCTGAAATGTGGAAATTTCCAGAAGAGAAAATTAAATAGAATACATTGTCATAAGAGGGTCATGTCCCTGTCCCTGAAAGACTGGCCCTACTCTTTGTTGTGTTGAAATGCAGAAATAACTCATAATTAATGATTATGTAGCACTCCAATATTTAAAGGCTAAAGATATTTTTTAATTTTCTTTCTCTATATATTTATTTTTGTTTACACCACAGGGAACAATTTTACATGTTGCCTTTAAATTATTATTATGGTAAATGACAAACAATATTTCAAGAAAGTTTGAGATTTGAAAATTTTGTTCAAGGTTGAGAAATTTTGACATTAGAAACGAGCTCAATTATGTGCTGAGCGAAAATGAGTCTCACAGAGACACAAGAGGGAATGAAGAATAAACAAATTATGTTCTCATTTTTGCCTGCCTTTTGTGAACTAATCATGAAGACTATTGTGCTTAAGGTAATAATTACTTTTGCAAACAGCAAGGACTAAATAACTTCTTTAAAAAGATGATGAGGAAATATCAAAACATGATTAGTTCATCTCCATGTGAAATTAAGTGAGTTTATGGGTTCATGGATTACGGAGCCCCTGGGCACTGGTTTTACTCATTGTAATATGTTCATAACACGCTAAGATGGTTTTGATATTGAGTGCATGACAGCTTGGTGGAATCTTTGGTTTTCATGTTTTGTGGGATTTTCTTTTTCAATACCAATTTAAAATCTAAAAATAGTTAACAATAACCGATGCACATCTGGTCTATTCTGTTGTACATCAGTGATTACATGATGCTGATCATGATCGCATGTCTGAACATCATTTGAACACTCTTAACAGTTAAAGCCACCCAACAGTCCAGGATGGTGCAGATAGCATACTGTTCTACATCTCAGACCAACTTTATACTATACCATATGGTCTGATCTATACTATATGGTCTGATCTATACTATATGGGATGGTCTATACCATATGGTCTGATCTATACTATATGGTCTGAGCTATACCATATGGTCTGATCTATACTATATGCAATGGTCTATTCAGGAAAACAACTACATTTGTAGTCTTCCAAGATTTCATTTGTTTGTAATGTTCTGCATTTCATTATCTCCTTCATTCATAACATCCTTCTGTGATGGCTAATCAACTGGAAAAAGCTAGAACTACAATAAATTATGCAGTTACCTTTAATGGGTAAAATCATGTTAGAAGATACAAAATGGCTGCCCTGGAAACAGAAAGCTCGAGTTGAATAATGGCTCCTGCTTACACACTCCGGCTCTCTGTTATTTGCTGATGTTTTACTTTGGAGTCGCTTAATATCTCTGAGTAGGTAGTTTATTAGGAAACATGTAAGCCCATATGTGAATGCCTGCTGACTACAATTTACTAATTGGCCTTCTATTCTACCTAGCAGAGGTCTTCCTGGCAAGCTCATGCAGTGCTTACTCAAACCTGAGCTCCAGTTTATAGATGCTAGAGGCAGCATCAGCAAATCCACAATCCTTCACACTAGTGCTGTGAGGGAGAAGCTCTCTCTCTCTCTCTCTCTCTCTCTCTCTCACACACACACACACACACGCACACGCACACAGATACAGATACAGATACACATACAACACACACACACACACACACACACACACAGGAGCCACTGATATTACTGCAAGCCAAAACCTAACTGGCATCTTAAACAAAATCTGAAAGGATACAGCCAGACACATAGTGCTACTACAACGTTTTTGCCAATGTGATGTAGCCAAACTGGAAATTCGTTGACAGCTCCCATTGGTTGAGAGGTGTGACACTTTATGTGACGATGGAAACTTTATCACAAACAGTCATGCCCATCAATGACAGGCATTATTCTCTTGAGTGACACTTTGGCCTACAGCTCTCAAATTCCACCACATCGCTGTCCTGAAACACCTAGTTCAACATATCGGCTCATCAGTGCATCTTTTCCAGAGGTGAAAGCTAACCTACATCCCCTGAGGCTGAACTCTGAAACTCTTCTGTAACCCTTCTCTTAACATCCATGAAAAAAAAAACCCAACTGTAATGCACTTTTTTTTTTCATAACTCAAAAGTTTAGTTGTCGCGTTGATCTATATATTTGCAGTTTGCAGCAGAATACGGTCTCTATTGCTGGCCTGCGTGAAGATGCTAGTGAATTCCCCATTCAAACATTAAGAGTGGTATGTGAGCAAGGAAATAGCTGTTTGTGTGTGATGCAGTGGTATGGCAGAGGATTAATTCCAGATTCACTAAATATGGCCACACACATCTGACAGCTGCCAGCCCCATTTCACTCCTGCATTCAAATAAGGGTACCAGTATATCATTATTCTCTGGGTATAATGCTTTAACGTGGCATGTTATAATTCGACAAATACAAACACACAAATGCAAACAAGTCAACCTCTCAAGCACACACACACACAACTGCACACGTGCATATACACACACACATATGCGTGTTCTCTGGTCCACACAGCAGTTGTTTGCTGGATGTGCAATATTGCCAGTGCATTACATGGGACATCACATGCTGGTGGCTTTGCAGGCTAATGCTTCATCACCAAGTTCTCTCTCTCTCTCTCTCTTCTCTCTGTGTTTATTATAATTCCCAGAAGCCCTTAATTAAACACTGCATGAAAGCCTGTTTTCCTCCACTTCTTTATTTATTTCTGAATGAGCCCAGCATAGATTTACTGACCAGCTTTCCTGAGCAGGCAAGCCAAACATGGCAAGCCTCTCTATAAATTCCCAGCCTCAGCCTCTGCAATACACTCCTCCCTGGTTCCTTTTTTCTGTTTATCTAATGGTTTGCTTCATCCCTATAGCAGGGTGTGAGAGTTATATACAGAAGTTCATGCTAGTGGATGTAGACCACTTTTTCATTTCATGTTTTATATATATATATATATATATATATATATATATATATATATATATATATATATATATTCAAAAGTGTCTGCTGTGTTTGTGGATGTGAAAGAAGGAAACAGAGGACAGTTGTGTAAATAAAAACGTGTTTGTTGTCCAGTAATATTAGAGAGTAACAAGTGATCTTAACAATGTGGTTAGCCTAGATGTGAGAGCAAGACTTTCTAAGTAACTAACATAACTGTAACTACAGTATTTACAAATAAAAAATAAAGTACAAGTTTAGTTAATCGACTACTGTAATTGTAACTTTTACATACAGTGTAAAAGTTAAACTAGGATCTTTAATCACCTGAAACCAGTACAGTGTTTGTTTACAGCCTTGCTCTAATTGAACCATACAGGATTTTACAGCACACATCAGCAGTAACTTGCATCAGTGAAACCATCTAATATTTCTCCCTCCTAATGCACACTCCACCTTAAGAGCCAAGAGTACTTGCTTTTTCCGGAGAGTACCACCTTCTAGACTCCCCCATTTAGACCCCCATGCTCTCCCCTTCTTTTCCATTCCATTAGCCTCCATCCGAACGATTCCGCATCATTAAATGAAGACAAGACAAAATGCATTGGATTTACTTGGGGATAATGTCCTCTTCTCCCACTGTGATTCCCCACAGCATCACCAGACACCGGATGCATTTATTTTCGCTCCTAATTGATCAGATCGCTCTCAAAGGACTGCATAGAACTGTATCCCAGGAACTAGTGCAGGATGAATCGGATGGTTTGTCCATTCATAAGTCAAAGTTGCTCGGGGCTCAAATTCCGGGCATGCCCCTTACGTGCTGATGGATTATGGATCATGGAATCATGTTCGGGTTCAGTTTGGCTCAAACTGCTATTTTGTTTGGAGGATGACAGGAAATGCATGAGGTGATTATGATGGGAGATTCATCACTGAATAGAGGCTTTCACTGCTCTCGCAGCTGGAACTGTTAGAGGTCAGCAAGGAAATGACCCTAAAAAAAAGAGGACAGTTTGGCTCGTCTTAAAGGTGATTTCCTGTGAATGTCACCAGTGCTCGGTGAAAACAAACAAATACTATACATGGACTGCGAAAATAAGGGTAAACGATCAGGACAAGATCATTCACCTTCTGGCTTTCTGCTCAGACAAGAGGACACCGGGATCAATGAGTAAATGCAAGCTGGTGTGCGTGTTTACATCCCCGCATAGTGGCTTAGCAAAACAACACTAAAATAAACACCAGAACACACAAGTGGGTCTGTTTGAGAGTTCATTAGAAGATGGAGTTCATGTGTGAGTAAAAGCGAAAGTGTGTTGGTCAGAGGGAAGTGTGAACAAACCATGCAGTGTGTAACTGTCATTGCTTGGTCCCAAGTGTCCTGCACAGCTCAGCCCTGGCCAAAGTACCACACACACACATAAACACAGTGTTGCTGGAGGTAAGAATGTTGGAACCTTAATGACCCTGCTGTAATCAGCTACTTTTTTTTAATGAATACGCAAAGGGAGAAAGAGTGAGTGAGAGAGAGAGAGAGAGCGAGAAAGAGAGAGAGAGGAAGAGGAGGGGGGAGGGGGCCAGGAGTCTCATCTTTTCCCATTTTCTTCCTCCGTCTCGCTAGTGTCAGCCCATCATTGGTGAAATCATCTGCAGCGCAGGGGGACGTTGGAGATGGAAAATGGACTTATGGAAGGTGCATGGGCATGTCCTCCAACACAGGGAGAGCTCACCAAGCCCACCGGGGGGGGGCTAGCAGCAGAGCTATGGGGCGCTCCATGCCCACGGAGGGAGATTTGTCACTCCAGTGACTGCCATCTGCAACCGGTATTGATTTAGCCATTAGTATTTTTTTTTTTCTCCAGTGGATTTTGTTTTATGGTTGTTGAGGAATCCAGGTCTAGCTGCAGGAACTCATCATTTCAGACTATTCAACCAAGTAGATTCTTACATTAACATTAGGAACGACAGACTTAACTCAGGATTTGTGTTCCTTGGCTTCAAGGCCTGGATACAATGAGCTGATTTTGCTCCAGTAGGCTATTTTGGCTGTAGTTCTTAGTGAAATCTCATTGGTGCAACGTCCTTGAAAAGAACAAAGGCGTGGGTGCGGTGTGCTTGTGCTGAACAGTGCATCATGGGAAGTGTGCATTTCAGTGTGTCATAAAATACATCAACAACTGAATATCTGCTGCTATTTCTAAAAAAAAAAAAAAAAATCCCTTACAGTAAATAAGCCAAACCGAATGCCATTTAGAGCCGAATAACTCTTTTTGCACTTTTTTGTTTGTTTTGTAATCTTGCTGAAAGCTTCAGCCTCAGAACGTATACTGACAGATTTGACATTCTTCAGACCTTCGTGTTTTTATGGAAAGACTTTTTTAGCCAGCACCGTCATTTCAATACTCTTTCTGCTCAAGCTAAATCAGCGTCGTTGACGTTTTCTTTCATTTTTCACATCTTTGTCTATCCATCTCCCCCACGATTAATCCTCCAAGCTGGAGGGCATTTTTGCCCTATCCATCTTAGCCAAGTCCACACTCATTCGTTACCTGTGGATAGGCTATGGTTCACTGTCCATCCGCCTTACCTAATGCGCTACTAATTACTCTTCTCTTTCTCCCTGCTACTCACCTGTCCCTGCTGCTGTGCTCCCTCTCCTTCGCTCCCTCACTCTCTCTCTCTTTCTCCTCTTCTCTTAGCCTTTCTCTGAGCACTGCTCGAATCCCCTCTTGAGAAAATGAAGGGGCAGACTGTACATGTGGGATGTTTGGAGCTGAATAATATCACACTTGTTCAGGGTAATTGGTCCGGAAATGCACTCTAATTTGTGACTCGAGAGCAAGCCCCAACGACTCCTACTGCCATGAATTTGCATTCGAGAACCCACCCTCGCTTAATCAATTCTCATAAAGAGAATGCTCTTGCTTCATTAGAGGCACATTTGCATATTACCCTGCACCATAACACCATTTAAGCTCAAATGAAATATTTTGTTCCAGTTATGAACAGGACTCCAAGCTGTGTCATTGCAAAGCACTAACTTCTTTTTAAGTGAATGACTTCCATGGCCCTGAATGAAAATCTTACTCAGGTTGCTACTCGGCTCCTCATGTACATATTAACCAGGTAGCAGATTCTTAAAATAAAGTCAATAAGGCACTCTGTCTGTACCTCTTTATGTTTTAAGAGGAAGATTTGGACTTAGCCCGAGCAGAAAGTAAAATGTCAGCAATGACTTCTCCTCACATGCTGTAGGAAATGCCCAGCCACTGCTGGAACGTTTTCAAAGGAACCCTTAGCGAGATGACTTGCTGCATTTCAACACTAATTAAAAGTACCACAAAGCAGTGACTTTCTCTGTAAGTGTGTGTGTGTGTGTGTGTGTTCAAATGTTCAGAGCCAGATATATCCAATGTGTTTTTGCCCTGTTTTTGCCCCTCGCATGCTGTTCCATCTGTGTGCAGTGCTGGCTGCCTCCCAGAACATCTCTTCGGGCTTGTCAATCCCAGATTCCTGCATGTCTGACACCACGGGAAGTGCAGGGACCGCTATGATGGCGTGAGGGGAAGCGGGGAGGAGGGGCTAGAAACACAGGCCATAATAGTGATTGGCTGCCTGGATGGTTTCCAAGCTAACCAGAGGGGAGAGCGTGAAGGCTGCGTCCTCTCAAAGGTCAAAAGAAGCCATTTCAATGGCACAGGCATTTCTGTGCGATGATTTACGTTGCTATGATTGCCATCTCAAGTGAGATATTAACAAAAATAGCCGATTAAGGCAAAGTTGCTTTGTGGTGATATTGTTACTTTATTTATTAGTACTAACAGAGCAGTTCGATTTACAGTACCAATACTGCACTAGTATACTTCACTTGCTGTCAGAAGTATTGATAATGAGAAATCAATAGTGAGTGATGCTGCAGACTTCTCGTGATAAGTGCCATTAGCTGCTGGGGTGGAAAGGTACTAGAAGTGCAAAACTAGTTTTTATGAGCTTGTGTGAACGAGTAACAAGTTTTGGTTATGGACACCATAATCCTGGAGAGGCAGAAGTGGCCATTAGCAGACTGTGGACCTCCAGTGATTGAATACTGACATGAATAGATGAGCGCACTGGTTAGAGTGCATTTGTCAGTGAACTATGAACGACTGCTGGCTGCCTAGAAATGAACTTGACTTTCTCTGAATACTCAAATACCAGAGGCACACTAACAACCACTCTGCTTCACAAAGGGTTGCAGAATTACTCAAGGCAGTTCACCCAGCAGAAAAGCGTGGAGGCCATTCACTTCATGATTTATTAGAGGCAAATGACGATCCATTACACAAACACTAAAATTAAGTGGATGCATCATTTTCTTTTTGTCTGTATGTTCTAGTTTGTTAATACAAAATTGTGTGTTAGTGTTTTCCATTTCTGTCAAATGTGCACTCAGCGAAGCGCTAAGATGACACTTCAAGCTCACTCTCTCTCTCTCTCTCTCTCTCTTTCTCCCCTTCTCAATTTCTCTCTCCCCATGCTCTTACCCACCCTACCCTGACTCTGTCAATCTTTTCTCTCCCACTCTCCCTCCTTCCACTTCTTCGCTCTGTCTGTCTCCCCCTCCTCTCTTCCACTCTAGCCCCCTGCCCGTGTTCCTCCACACGGTGGCCATATGCACGGTTCCACTGTCAGTCTTCCCCCGATCAGGCGTCTGTCAGACAGAGGGGCAGAAGCAGGCCGAGGCAGACACGCAGAGCTAGCCGGCTGCCAGGAACCCACCGACGGTCGCTCAGAGGAACAGCCCACCAGCGAAACTCTGATTCCTTTTCAGCAGCCATTTAGTAATCAGTGCTTTTCATCCCTCCCTGTAGCTTTCGTGAAATTTTCTGCAAGTGATGTCCAGGTTTGAGTTTTCCAATTCCACTCTGTCTGGCAGTATTTATTAATTAATTTGTTTATTCATTTATTTATTCAACTAGGACATGGTTAGGGATGAATTTGAACAGCGTTTAGATTGTTTTTTTTTCCCCCAGTACATATTAGCTCAAAGTCAGCTAAACAAAGAAAAACCGGACACGTCTACAGTGAGCTGAGAAAAGTGAAAAACTGTACAGAGCTTATATCTCGTTATTTCAGACAGGAGACAAAGGTTGTGCTGCACACTCTCAAGAGCTGCGCCTAGAGCAGTGGAGCTCCAGGCCGGAGAGAGTGGCACATCCCGCTGAAGGACGTTCTCAGCCCGTCCGGTCCCTCCCAGCCAGGGGCCAGCGTTTAGTGTGCGGCAGGGCCGGATGTACTGGACAGCTTGGAGCCCAGCACGCGGTCGGCGCCTGCGCTCCATGGTGCGCGTTTGGCGGGCGGCACGCGTGCGTGCCTGCGGCGACCACTGCCACAAAGGCTCTACTCGCCCGCGTGCTGCCGGTGGCGGCTGACCCAGGGACAACGTCACGGGCCCTCGCGCCTCTTTAGCAGCCAGACAATCTGTCCCACACACACGGGCGGGCGCGAGCGCGCACACGTACTCGGGCTTGCTGTCCAAATCTTTTTAAAGAGTCCTTTATTTTAGCAATGAGATACCTGACTGCCTTCTAAAGTGTGGAAGGCAATGAAAAACAGACAAACACACACAGCATCTTTGTATATCTTATTCATTTTCCTCTGAATCTACTTGGCCTGGTTTGATTATCTGTATATGAGAAGTGTTTCGTCTGTCCACAGTTTAATAAGGTAATGCATGTTTATTGTACACTCCCCTGTTACCTTATATCTCAGCCTGTCACTCAAAATAAGATTTTATTAACTGACTAGTCTGCTTTAAATACGTGAAATAAATACAAATTGCACTGCCCTCAATGATGCTTACACACACATACTCACAATAATAATAATAATAATAATAATAATAATAATAATAAATGGCATGCATGGACTTCATGGAGTGACACATACAAAAAATGCAATACAATAAGTTGTACTCGTAAACATGTCAAAAGACAATAAAACAATAGATGCCAGTCCATAATCAGGTGTTTGGGTCGCAACAATAATTGTCAAGTCCCAGCTCTGACTTGGAACAAGCCTCCCTCTTCCCTCTCCCCATGTTCTGTGCCTCTCTGCTCCTCACCTCCCTCCTCTGTGCTCCCTGAGGACGGCTCCGTGTGGAGTGCTAAATACCCAAACAAGCCATCTGACCAGACAGATAGGCAACGCTTTCTCAAACTCCACAAGGGATGGCTGTGCCGCTGTGGTTGAGAATGAGTAGGAGAAAATCTCTTTCTCCTGCTTAGGACATGCCAACTGCAACCCATTTTTATATTGGGAGAACAATGCATAGAAAGAAACAAGAGAGGAAAAGAATGTTAGATTTTTACGGACGTGTTTATTAATTATTTAAGGCTCAGCTGCAGTAGTGAGTATATGGCTAAAGCTGCTCAAGGGTGTTCGGAGAGCTATTATTCACAAATTGATTTTGATAGGTTAAAATTGCCCATTTTCATATGTTCAAAATCTTGCTATGCTGTCAGCTTAACTTTGCAGGCTGTAGCAGAGTGTTGGTGGAGTTAGCGTTCCCCTGTCGCTCCTGAAGCTGGCATGTGGGGAATTATTTTGCTTCAATCTGAATCAGAGAAGCTCAAATCTGCATCAGCTTTGAGTTGCCTGACACACACACACACACACACACACACACACACACACGCACACACACACACACACACACACACACACATACACACGCGCACACACACACACACACGCACACACACACACACACACACACATACCCATACTCAAAATTGTGTTCACACGGAGTAGATGGGTTTGGAGTGAACAGCTGGTTAAATTAAATTCAGGAGAGTGAGTCCACATCATGTCCAGACAGTTCAGCTACACTGGACTGATGGAGGCTGTCAGACAGATGAAGAGTTGATACTAAGGGCAGACTAGGATTTATTTTTTTAAAATTATTATTCTATTTATTTATTTCTTTGTTTGCTTGTTACCTTTTACTTCTAAAACGTGATGGATTATTAGACTAAAAGCACCTGGATTTTACTTACTTATTTGTCAGCAAATATGAACTAATTTGACGTTTATATTTTTCTCACTTTGGAACGCTCCAAGATGTAATTCATTGCAGACAGCAGCCACACATTTTTTTTTAATTTTTATTTTTGCATGTTATGAAATGAGTAGCACATGGTAGTCTGAAAACCATAAAGGAGACAGTGAGTGAATTCTCTCTGAGTTCAGAGAGGGCCGCCGCTTTGCGTAGTAAACCCCATGAAAGCACAGCTTAGCGGTGTGGAGGTGTACACTGCCTGTAAGCTTCAGTATCCCACTCATTACTGTAGTTCCCCTGTAGTGCAGCTGAATGGGACCTTTTCTCTCTGTCATACTGAAATGTAGAATTTGTATTAACAACCAAGGCATCCGCACGAGTGTGCAGCTGAATACTGTGCTGGGTACGAGCGAGGAATAAATTGTGAGAAAGCAAAAATAAACCCAGAACCACATATTCATAAAAAAAGGCATTTGTGTGTGTGTGTGTGTGTGTGTGTGCTGGAAGGGAGTTGTTGTAATTTCAATGTTTATGCGACAGTGTGTGTTGACAGAGCTTAGGTTCTGACATTCCATTATGACCACCTGGCCTGCTCTTCAGTATTGGAGCAATACATTTCACACAGCACATGCACACACACACACACACACACACACACACACACACACACACACGCACACACACACGCACACCACACACACACACACACAGGCACGCACGCACGCACACACACACACACGCACACACGCACACACACACACACACACACACACACACACACACACACACACACGCACACACGCACACACGCACACACGCACACGCGCAAGTGTCTGTCGCACTGTCCTTCGGCTGAAATTAATGAAATGGCAGGAAGTTACACTGAGTTACATGATTCCATTTACAGACCTTCATGACACAGAACAAATAGAGGAAAGAGGGAGGAGAGAAGGGATGTAGACGATCTGCGCTAACAGCAGCCTAGCCTTGCCAGTCCGCTGAAATGACAGTCAGGATCTGACAGCTAGGATTATAGTGAGCCTCCAGTAAGAAAGGCCTCTCGCATGGCAAGCCTCTGGAGCAATGCACGGAGCTATGTTATAATTAACTCCACTGCCAAGAGATATTATATATCATCAGCCGTCCTTAGGCCAGGGGAAGTATGCTTGCTGCAGAAGGGGGGCGGGGCGGGGTGGAGTGTTGCATTGTTCCAAGCGGGGTGGTGGCATTGTTCCAAGCTTAATCAGGTCATCGATGTGGCAACTTGGATTACAGTTATTTCCGAGGTGCTGGTTAGTGCCTGCGACAACGTGATGTCACATGTCAGCGTTTTCCCCGTTGCTGCTTGGCATCTGTATTTTAGGTGGAGGTGTGTTAGGGAGGCTTTTTTTTTTTTTCAGCAGACGCCAACGGATGGGATGCGAGGTGACAGTGTCCCTTAGTAGCCGAGGAACAGTTAAAGAATGCTTAGCGACCGTCTTCAAGGCGATAGCTCTCCAGTGTGCTGCCTGTCCACCACGTTCGCCAAGTCTGGGAGCAAGAGATTAAAAAGATGCATCAGCATTTTTGAGCTGTTAGTTCCACAAAGTGCACTGGCCACTCTTGTGATAAACATCTCTCAGCTCCGTGGTTTATGCAACTTAATTAACACAGTACCACAGTTCATCTTTGCTCTTATTTGTATTGTAATGAATTGCAGTGTTTTGTGAGTATAGCAATATTATTTCAACAAGATTATTAAAGGCAACATTGTTAGATTAATGTTGTGGATGCTGATCAGAGTATATAATAGGCTCACATAGTCCTCCGGTTCACTTTTCCTCCTCTTAATCTTTTCCATTTTGTCACACACCTGCACTAAATGCTTGATGTGTGTATAGCGATGGCACAAATGTGATCCACCCTCCGCACCAAAAGTCTGAAGGGTTGCTCAAATCGGTTCGTGGTTTATAGCTTTCACCTTCATATTGCTTTGTGTGGGTGTGTGGGTGTGTGGGCGCACTTACGCGTGTATCCCCTGACCAATCTATTGTATTACCCAAGCACTCCCCAGTGTGCTGGGTCCAAATGAACACATTCGCCATAATTATAATTCATATCCAATGCTCTTTATGACAATTTGCTCATCTAACTCCAGTGTGACTGGTTAAAGTAATTACTACTCAAAGTCAATGTGCCAGGTGTCCGACCACAGCTGTAATCGCACGTTGCAACCTGAAAATAGAACACCTAACCCCAGAAAACCCCCACTAGCACATGAGATCAACTGAAGTATTTCTGAGCAAACATTTACACAGAAGTGCAGGCCCCACACAACATCCGAAAATGCCAAAGTCGCAACCCTGTTCTTGGTCACGCAGCAGGGTCGTGCACAGTGCGCCAGCTGGCTAGAGTGAAGTCACTTAAGCATTACACCTGCTTGGATTAAGATGCAGAACAGTGTCACGCTTGTTTCTTCGCCTCTTCACCTCTTTGTCTGTTCCAGGCTGCATTCCCTAATATGTTCACAGTATCCACGGTGATTCGGCACTCTCTCTCCTTCTCACTCAATTAGCCAGGTGTGAACACGTATCCTCCAGTATGCAGCCTCTTCTATTAATGCAGCTCTCTTAGCTTGGGCTACATTCCCTTCCCTTTCAGAATGGAGGGAAACCTGTTCGGCCCCGTTCGCAACTCACTATGAATAATGAAATTGACAAATGGAATTGCTCATGAGTAATAGTAGGACTGGCTTAAAGTCATGTTCCGTTAAGCTCGGCTGACTTTCGCAATTATGTTTTCTCCACTCCTCCTCTCCTACCCAACCACACTTGCCCTCTTTGACTCTTTCTGTTTTTATCCACCAGACCCTGGACTGATAACAAAAAAAAATGTATAAAGAATTTAGTTGGAATATGACACAGTATTTTCAACGTTTGACTTAATTTCTTTGAGCTGTTACATTTCTGACACTAAGCCTCATACAGCGCGCTGAAATCTGGGGTTTGAGAAATTGTTTCACAAAGAAAGGAGTTGCCGTGAGTCAGAGAAGTGCTGCAGCCACCAACTAAATCAAGTCAGCCTGTGAGTGCGTGGAATGATGTCATGTGACAAACCTTTACTGTAGTGTTTGGCACAATGCTATTACTGTAATGTCATTATTTCTTCAATGTTGCTAGTGTGGAATAAACACAACATGCATCACTCAAAAATATAGAATTGTTACATTTGCGGTGTCCCCTTCTCGCAGCTTAAGTGTACTTTATCTTTAAGTGTAGCTTTGCATTGCATTGAAGTTCATTGGTCAGCTAGAGTTACATGATGTGACAGGTTTTGAACTAGCGTGCAAAGCCTAAGTTGCTACAAAAATCATTAATGAAAGCGTCCGATTGGCTCTTTGAAACACCCTGCCTGTCTGATTGGATAATAAGTCACTGAAGAAGTAGATGCTTGTCACATGATCCCATCCCCTTTGTCTCCGGGGGCTCTCTCTATTTAGTGCAGCTGTCTGGTACTATGCTCATTACTATTACTTAGAGTCATAAACACTCGGGTGCCTCAACTGTGCGATGCTTTCCAAGCTGAATGAGAACCTGGTTGAGGGAGAAGACAGTTCAGCGTTGAAGTGATGGCTAGGGAGGTCCAGACTAGAAGAGCCATGCAGCAGAAGGCAGAAGGTGCGCTTGAAGAGCGCACACACCTGCTGCCGCTTGCTCCTCGGCCTCGGCTGCATTTTGTCTTGCTTCTTATGTGTTCTCACCTCTTCTGGGGGGGTCATGGAGGGGCAGTCTGTCCAGCTGCCCTTCATTTGTCCTCCCAGAGTCCCCACTGGCCTTGGTGACAGCCTCTCATGGAAAAATCAGCGTACATCCCTGCTTCTCTGCTCTGATGACATACTCAGGTGCTGCCTGATCACCCCTTACCGAGATCCTGTCCCTTCAGTGTCCACAGCGCAGTAGGACATGCCATCAGATACAGGCCTGCTACTGCTGACAACCCAATTAGCACAATTACCCTTTTAACACTCACAAAACAGAGTCTGTGGCTTTAATGCTGATGGCTAATCTCCTTAATACGGGCATACAGCTTATCGAGTGTTTTCTCTAGTCTAACATTTTATCATAAATGGCAATATTATGTCAGAATCGTGAATTATGAACTTAGTTATATTTTATGCAAGATGTTCAAGTGTGAGGGTTCATGCTCTTAAACAATAAAGTCATTTTCGGAATCATTCTGTATTTCCAGAAAGCACGCAAATGTTGATAAAAGGAATTGTTTTTTTTTTTCTATGAGAAAATGACCTACTCTATTTAAAAACCTCAAAAACTAAGCATAAACATTTCGTCTGGGGGACTAAGGATAGTTCATTCTTTCTATTATGGACTTTGGGAGAGAAATTAAGTTGAAAAAGGTCAAATGTTAGTAAAAATGAAACTTTTGGCCTTCAGGATAAAACTGCCTATTTCTGCTGAGTTTCTGTTGACTGCCTGTCCTCCAGTATTTCTCTGCTGGCTAAAGGTGAAAAGAGAGATTTTTAAATTGATAAAAATCCTTCAAAGCAACATTGTAGCAAATGAGAACAGGATAACAAATATCTTGCTGTATTTTTCCTTTCCTTGAACATTATTCAACAAGATTAGATAATGTATGTAAACAGATACTCCTAACAACCTCTCCAGTTAGCGCAAGCCTTTTTCATTTGAACAGCATGATGTAAATTTTGCAGAGTGGAAGGCATAGGGTGCTGGTCCCCTTTTTAACAGCCTCCCCTTCTCTGACCTCGCCACTTCTGACATTAGTCAGCTTTATTCTGCCTCTCCCGCTGAGGTATATGGGACATATTTTATAGGCCACAAATGATTTGGAACACAGAGTCTGGCCGACATGCTTCCCCTCCATGCACTGCCTTTGCTACTTCTCACTAATTAGTTGTTAGGTGGCTCTGAGTGGACATTTCCGACTGTTCGAGCCAGATGTTTGCCCCGTGTCCATCCCCAGGGTGCCAGTATGTTTACTACACAACAACAGCATCATGCTAGCATCGCCGCCATTCCAGGGCCTACTTTCCTGCAAGGCCGTTTCTTATATTTTGCTCACTGGACGATCAACCTTGAAACACGGATACCTTTATGCCCATTGAGACTTTGGCTTATAACAAATCAAATGATTGACCTAAACTGTAATCAATCTAATTTTAGATCTTGAATCAGCGTTTTAATGAATTCAAGCTTTGTGAAATCCCCCCGCGCGGTGTGGAGTGCAACTCGAGGACGGCTGTAATATCAACTGCATCAGCAAACGTTTCCACCTGCCATCCACTCCACTGCCGAAGCGAGTGGATGTGCCTGCCATTAGCGCCCACAAACACTCATCATCACTGAATCGACACCAGTCTTATTCCAAAAATGATTAATTAGTTTCTCACATGACATCACACTAAATCTATCTTAATCAGAGTCAGCCGGAAGAGAGTAAGACAAAGCACTTAGTTGTGTGTTATGGTTTGTGGTCACAAATTACAGGTCTTGGCCCTTCCCTCCCTACCTCTCCCACTGCCTCCACTGGAAAAAAAAGCACTATGTTTGCATTTCTGCCAGTTTCTGAAATTAGGATTAAAATGCTGGGTCGATGGTTGTAATGGCAGGCAAGGAGCTAGAATACAAAACTCAATAAAGCTACGGGGGACATCGCTCAGCCAGAGATCCGCTGTGTGCTTTCCAGCACTCCATCCTGAACCGTTTGCGGTAAAATCAATAGAGTCAGTGGGGCAGGGCAGTGTCAGGGTGCCCTGGACCAGCGTGGACTTCCTCACCCTCACGCAGAGAAGACACAGCAGCTGGACATGACACCCAACTTGGTATAAGGAACATCAGGTGTTTCATGAACATCATTTTTGATCATCTACAAGAAGTGCACATTTATAAGTCATTGTCATATCAGGTGAATAGCCTTTTCAAATTGCATGTGTTGTAGAGCTGTGAACCCAGTCTTTACTGAAGACCTGCTTCACCTATATTGTTCATAGATTTTTACATCAGAGGCTGTAGACAGCATAAACACCATTAGAAATATATCCATTTGCCTTAATACATTAGTTTCCATTAATACCTCTCAAAACTTAAACACCAAGCCATTGTGTGAAGTTTAATTCCTCCATTCATCTGTCCTAATAGCCTCACCTTGAAAAGTCCCTATGTAAATAGTACCTCATTATCTTATGAAAATGTGTTCTATAAAATGCCAGCGTAAATAACAGCTTTCTGTCTCCACATCACTCAAATGCTTCAGCTTTCCCAAAGTACATGTACATTTGGTACATGTACTTCCTGCAAGACTCTACTTAAGGCTATTAAATGACTGGCTCTCTTAAACACACGCATGCACGCACACACACACACACACACACACACACACACACACACACACACACACACACACACACACACACACACTTTACAGTACTGAATGGCATGCTGTAGCTAAGCCCCACATTATTGTATGCACAAGGTTAAAACTGCAGAAACAATGTTCTTACTGTTCTTAACTGAGGTCGTTAACTATCCAGGATGTAGACTCAAACAGTCCTTTTGAACAGAACTGTACTTTGAACAGACTGTTCAAATAATTGAAATTAATGGATACAGACTTGCTGCATTATTAGTATGCAAATCATTTCTAAGCAAGATTTAAAGCCAAGCGTGGATTTGATAAATAGCACACTCTCAGAGGTTCTGATTTTTTCTTATGTGAGGATTAACGGCAAGCCAGTTTTACCCAGTGACCAGCCATTCCTAAAGTAAATGCATCGACTTCCTGTAATTCAACCCCAGCCATATATTTTCACTTATTCTTCCTCTCCTTCTCTTCCCCTTTTTTATGCTCCATATTCCATATCTGCTGAAGATTATGTAGTGAAAAGACTCCAGGCTTTTCCAAGTGCTTTTTGTGGCCTCTGAGCCATTTTCCACTCGGGTGACCGTGAAGTCATATTGACACTAAACATATGGCGAGCTCAACACGGCGATGTGCTCACACACTCCGCCTGCATTTCTCTTGTCTTAATGAATAACACCGTGGTGGATTCAAGCACTGGCGGGGAAGAGGCCCAATTTCTCTCCTCCTCCTCTTCCTCTTTCTCACTCTCTCCGTGAATTACTGAGCTGTATTCATCACTGAGCAGTGGAAATTTGCCTCTCCCCTCTCGCAGCAAGGGTGAATTAGGGACTGAGTCAGAAGGGGAGATGGGATGTTTCCACAGGTTTAGAGCATGGAGATACTTAATATGATAGGATGAGGTCTGAGTTAAACTTAAAGC
Organism: Electrophorus electricus; assembly: GCF_041902795.1. NCBI lineage: Eukaryota > Metazoa > Chordata > Actinopteri > Gymnotiformes > Gymnotidae > Electrophorus > Electrophorus electricus. The sequence continues at coordinate 9,938,911 of NC_137509.1, forward strand.
ACAAGGATCTTGCTATGAGGCTTTTGCTTGCTGGAAAGCAAAAAGCTGATGACTAACTTCTTATAGTAATATACTGCTATCTTACAGTAGTATCTCATGCTATCTTATAGTAATATACTGCTATCTTACAGTAGTATCGCATGCTATTTTATAGTAATATACTGCTATTTTATAGTAGTATCTCATGCTATCTTATAGTAATATACTGCTATCTTACAGTAGTATCTCATGCTATCTTATAGTAATATACTGCTATTTTATAGTAGTATCTCATGCTATCTTATAGTAATATACTGCTATTTTATAGTAGTATCTCACGCTATCTTATAGTAATATACTGCTATCTTATAGTAGTATCTCACGCTATCTTATAGTAATATACTGCTATCTTATAGTAGTATCTCACGCTATCATAGTAATATACTGCTATTTTATAGTAGTATCTCATGCTATCTTATAGTAATATACTGCTCTTACAGTAGTATCTCATGCTATTTTATAGTAATATACTGCTATCTTATAGTAGTATCTCATGCTATCTTATAGTAATATACTGCTATTTTATAGTAGTATCTCACGCTATCTTATAGTAATATACTGCTATCTTATAGTAGTATCTCATGCTATCTTATAGTAATATACTGCTATTTTATAGTAGTATCTCACGCTATCTTATAGTAATATACTGCTATCTTATAGTAGTATCTCACGCTATCATAGTAATATACTGCTATTTTATAGTAGTATCTCATGCTATCTTATAGTAATATACTGCTCTTACAGTAGTATCTCATGCTATTTTATAGTAATATACTATCTTATAGTAGTATCTCACGCTATCTTATAGTAATATACTGCTATCTTATAGTAGTATCTCATGCTATCTTATAGTAATATACTGCTATCTTATAGTAGTATCTCATGCTATCTTATAGTAATATACTGTTATAGTAATATACTGCTATCTTACAGTAGTATCTCATGCTATCTTATAGTAATATACTGCTATCTTATAGTAGTATCTCATGCTATCTTATAGTAATATACTGTTATAGTAATATACTGCTATCTTACAGTAGTATCTCATGCTATCTTATAGTAATATACTGCTATCTTATAGTAGTATCTCATGCTATCTTATAGTAATATACTGTTATAGTAATATACTGCTATCTTATAGTAGTATCTCATGTGTATTGTAATATACTGCTATCAAGGAAACAAAGGTAGATTCTATGCATGACCATCACAGGTTGATTGACACGAGGGAGGAGAGGCAGGAGAGCCAAGCCTGGGGCAACTTCAGCCCCCAGACAGCCTGCACGTCTCAGTGCCATGGGAGAGACCTTTGTTATGCACCTCCCCCAAACTGAGCGGCATCATTATGCCGTGGGACAGTTGCGTATAGACGCACACAAACACACTCACACAGATGCACACACATGCACGATGATTTCAATTCAGTAGAATAGTTTGCAATTTCATGGTATGGCTGAGATGGTAGTGAAGCTTTGCTATTGTCCCCGTGAAGGGAGTCGTGTTCTCACTGTTGTATAACACACAACCCGACTGAAATACCGGTGATGAATTGAATTTAATTCAGTTTATTTGTTCCACTTCATAATGAGAAGAGCTCTCTGAGCACACAAACACGACTGTGTACACTGACATCAGTCAAAGCACGCTGATCCTAGAAGAACAACAAATGATGCCCATCTCCCCACATCTGCTGTTCAGGAGCCTTGCTGCAGAAGTCAGAAGTGTCGGGCGTGTACATATGTCCTAAAGCACGCTGGGGACTTAAAGCAGCGTGATGGCAAACTGGCAGGCAGGCTATTTACATTAGACAATGACAAGGGACTACTTTGGGCAACATCCTGCGATTAAATTCAGTGACCGCCAAACTGATTTTGCCAGTGGGAGAAAAGCGAGAGGCGATTTTGCATGAATCAGCTTAGCAAGGTGAAGGAGAGAATGGGGTGGCAGATGGATTGAATAGTGGCCAAAGTCAGAGGTCCATGGCCCAGTCCTCTGAGGTATTAGCATCTCCTCCTGGTCATTACAGCAAAGTCACACAGTGGAGAAGACATGAACTTCATGCCTGCGAGGTGTCTATGTGCAAGGGGATTGGCAGTAAATGAAGTTCAGATTGACAATCTGTTTCTTAATTAGTTTTTTTGTTAAATAAAAGGATGATCCAAACAGACCTACCTGAAAAACACGGACACAGACAATATTTACTTTTTACTCAGGCCAATGTCAGGAAATGTTGAACATTTAGCACCTCTACCCTTAATGTGCAGTTGGTCTTGAGGTCTCAAATGTTAACCCTGTTGCTCAGGTTCAACCACAATAAGTCCGGACTGACTGAGGTAATATGAAATCTTTCCACAGGCCCTTACTTGGTTTCGGGTTATTTCAAATGTTAAAGTTGCGGTCACGTTGACATAACCCAGCATGGCTGTGAGTCCAAAAGAAAGTGAGCTTCTGTATAAGCAAGTGGTGGAAACCAGCCAGCCTCGGTCACTGTGTTTGGCCCCACAGAAGGCACAAATTGATGAGTGTGCAATACCAATTGTGGTAATTAATGCCCAGGTGATATGGGGGGGGACATGGACATGCACATGGGCTATTCATCACTCCTGGTGCTTGTTTGTTCTCGGTCCATTGAACCAGCTTTCTGGCCTCCATTGGCTGAATTTTAATGGCTGCCAATGGGCTGTCCATGTGTCAAGAAGAAAAAGTTGAGGGGTGAACTGGCTGAGAGGACTTCAGCACTGAAATTGCTACTAAGCATCCCCTCTCTCTCTCTCTCTCTCTCTCTCTCTCTCTTTCTCTCTTTCTTTCTCTCATTAATATTTCACCAGCAGTTAACAAAACTACACAAGCTGCATTCATCCATACACCCTGTCATGAGGTAGATAACTATGCACGCGTGCCCATCACACACACACACACACACACACACACACACACACACACACAACCTGACTGCTCCTTGCTGCTGTAACTGTCTAAGCTAGTGCAACCCAAAGGGGGTCCTTTACACGCAGCTGGAGCCTGAAAAGATTACCCGGCTCCTGGTGGACATGCTCACACTCTCTCTGATCTCCGCAGAGAGAAGGAGGAAGTGTTTACTGCTGTCCTCCTCCCAAATAATATGAATTGGCATTTTCCCTTATTTAGGAATGGGTAGGATGTGTCTGGGGACCTAATATGCCAATATTTCTGCTCTATTGCTGTTCTTTCCTTTTGTACCACAATGATGACAGCCTAATTAGGGATTCAATGTTAGTTCAGTTTGACTGAAATGGCTCAGATCTTGGCTTAAGAAGGTGCATGAATATTGAAGTAAATGCACATGTTCTCTGTAAATGGCCCTTGGTGGCGTGGGGAGGGATCTAAACTATGTAGAAATCCATCAAAAAGGTATCTATTACCATATTCATATTTCAGCAGACGTAAGATGTATTTCATGCTGTAAGTGTTAGCCAGTGGGTTAAAAGATGTTTTGCAAGTTCCCTTGGGGTCCAGCGCAATATTGCAAGTGGAGTACTTTTGATAAAGTGCTTAAGGCTGTTGAAAGATCATGGTGGATGATGCAGCATTTTAGTCTGTAAGAACAAGAAAGAGAGAGACAGAAAAAGAAGGGGTTTTTGCGTGTGTGTGTGTGTGTGTGTGTGTGTGTGAGAGAGAGAGAGAGAGACAGAGAGAGAGAGAGAGAGAGACAGAGAGAGAGAGATAGAGAGAGAGAGGGGAGAGAGAGAGAGAGACAGAGAGAGAGAGAGAGGAGAGAGAGAGACAGAGAGAGAGAGAGAGAGAGAGAGAGAGAGAGAGAGAAGAGAGACAGAGGGAGAATTAGGTATTAGTCCTCTACACAAATAGCTAATTAAACACATAAATGTCAAAAGATGAGCGAGACAGAACTGGGAGTAACTGAGCAGAGAGGGCTGTGGCAATATCAATGAAGGTTCTTATTATTAGCAGTGCATTTACGCAGACATTGTCCTCCAACACTCTGAAAGATGGAAGGAGACTTGGCTGTTTATATGTGTGGTCCACAAGTAGCGTCACATTAGTTTTGACAGAAGTTGGTGTGCACACATATTCATAATATAAATCAATAATATTGCATTGAACTCAACTTCTGGGAAAGTTTTTGTCTTTGAGAAAAACTTTGCTTCCATCGGGTCAGGGCCATTTGTGGGAAAAGATTTATCAATAACAGTTGAGAGACAATTAGCTCATATTTCAGATCTATAATAAATGTCTGCTAAAGTTTCTGTTGGAGGACTGCGCACACAGACAGTCGCAGTGTCAATATGAAACAGGTGATATAAGAGAATATGATAGACTGCTGACCTTTCAGCCAGATCAGAGCCGCCAATGCACATGACAAATAAACCTTTAAGTCAAGCAAAAGTGCTGACAGAGAGCTATATACCAGTCTTCTCTCTGAGCCATCCTTCTCTCTCCATCTCTTTCTCTCTTTCTCTGAATCTTTTTTCTCTCTGTGTATGTCTCATTCTTAAGGATGCGATCTTTCTCTTAGCCCTCTACGGTAGACTTTCAGGGTTACACAGAGGTCTAAATCAAATGAAATTCATTCAAAAGCCACTTCATGAGCTACAATGAAACGATAACTTAATATAGACAACTGGGAGGTTTCAACTCAATGGAGAAATAGCTCATTCATGCTATTTAAATAAAAAAAAACTGATATCAGGGGTTTAGATCATCTAAAGACTAAGTGGATGTTGAGAAGGCTCTATTTTCTTCTGGAGGCCTATTCTTGTGGGCTTCTCTTGAAAATTAGTACTTTTTGTTTGCTTTATGTATATTTAGGTGTTCAACCAATGTCAAATCATGCCACATTAGTTCTAGAGACAAACCAATTTAAGTGAAAACAAATAAATCAATCAATCAACAAACACATAATGTCAGATTATGGGATGTATTCTGTTTTACCAGCCTAAAACCTATAAACAAAGGTGACACAACAACTGTACATGGATACAAATATCAAGCAAAGCCAGGAAAACAAATCAAGCTTGTAATGCAGATGGAATCTTTTCTTGTTTGGCTGTCAGACTGCCTCATTTTGATTTGCTCTCTTGCTCTCTCTATCTGGCTCTGTCTTACAGCAGGCTACACTATTTATAAGGGATTGCAAGGCCTTGTATCATCTTACATTGTTTATTTACTTACATTAGCGTGTGTATTTGTGTGTGTGTGTGTGTGTGTGTGTGTGTGTGTGTGTGTGTGAGTCCATGGCCCAGCTGAAAAAAAGGTTCAGTCTTTTTAAAAGCTTGACTGGAATACCATCTCATAATGTCACCAATACTAGAGCCCAACAACATTCAGAATTCTCATTTAAAAAGGAGTGCATGTGTGTGTGTGTGTGTGTGTGTGTGTGTGTGTGTGTGTGTGATAGTGTGCATACGTGTGTTTGTCTGACAGTCCACGAATATGCCTAGGCTCACACTTATCTGCCAGCAATGCCATAAAACTGAGATCACATTACATTTTTAGCGAATGTGTGAGTGTGAGTGTGTGTGTGTGTGTGTGTGTGTGTGTGTGTGTGTGTGTGTATGTGTGTGTGTGTGTGTGTGTGTGTGTGTGTGTGTGTGTGTGTGTGTGTGTGTGTGTGTGTGTGTGTGTGTGTGCAAGCACGCATGCGTAAATGCATCCCATTGTGCCTGCAGCCATCAAGACAGTCTGAAGGAATAGGAGTCAAATAAATAAATGACATTGGTAGGGATGAGGCAAAGCTGCAGCTATGCTCTAGGCAAAGAGAGAGAGAGAGAGAGAGAGAGAGAGAGAGAGAGAGAGAGAGAGAAGCATAGATGAGCTGACTCTGGCTCAGATAGACACATGCACACACACAAACACACACACAAGCACCAGTGCAAGCACATAGCACAGGTGTGACCCAGCATACTTGAAGTGTACATTTTAGCAGTGAGACACTCAGCATTGACTCTGACTCATCTACACTGTACTCTGACTTAGTTTTGGAATGTATGCTAAGTCTGTGCCTGACACCACACACAGTAAGCAGACACTAGCCCCACACAGACACAAACATTTAGCAAACTATAGCATGAACTGCACTGGCCCAGTCTACACATACTCCTCCTAATGTGGATGTGCAGATTTTAGGTTCTGAGGTAAAGGGAAAATGAGGAGTTCAGCAGCAGAGCTACTTAGTCTCTCATTTCCATCCACTGCTTCTGAGCCAGCACAGATGGTATAAGTTTGTGTTTACACTGGGGCCTCAAGCAGACGATAGGATGGTGCCACACATATATACTCCACACCGCCAATTCTGAGGCTGACAATCCATCTATATCTACCTGCTGTAAATTTGTTATGTTTGGGTTCCATTGAATTTTGTTTTAAAGGTGGGCACAGCATTATGGTTATTTTCAAAGATTTGAATCATTTAGCTCAGTTGGGTATAAAAATGGGTTGGAAAGGCTTACTGATTTCTTCAGAGGCTCTGGAAGAGATTGTTACATTGCAGTTTAATCTTTGTATAGGTAACATCTGCACATAACACGTGGGGACTGAAAATGCAATAGTTTAAAACTGGTCATTTACAGGCATGGAGGTCCAGGCATATTAACAACATTTCTGTGGCTTCATATCACTTTGTTGGTATATAGGCTGTCAGCTAAACTGGGTTAAATTCAGGTGTCTGAGGAGCACCTAACCAGGTATTGCAGCGTTTTCCAGTTTGACAGAATTGGAGACAGACTGTAAATACTGCCACTCAGTCAACAAGTTGATCTATATATTACTGTAAAAAAGCAGTGTGTGTTTGTATGCATGTGTGTGTGCGCATACATGCATGTGCATGTAAGTTTGTTTGTGTGTGTGTGTGTGTGTGTGTGTGTGTCCCCTCTTCCCCAGAGTGCTTTATGGCTCTCTGTGATCCTCAAGCAGTCTAATCCAGTGTGCACGGAGCCACTTCAATTAATTGATCCTTATACTGCATCCAATAGTGTAATTAAAGGGATAAAGTGGGAGCCCTAACATCACTCCACAAGCTCCATCTCTCCAGCCCACTACAGCTTTGGAACCACTCCTACAAATCACTGATTTTATGACACTACATGGCTTATATTTAGATTACAGTAGAGGGTGCATGTGGGAATGGTGTACTGTATGAGCGGAACCGTTATGTGTAGTAGCAACTGACAAACTGTGTGTGTGCGTCCCCATGCGTTTGGGCGTGTGTGTGTATGCATGCATGCATGCATGTGCATGTGAATTTGTTTTTGTGTGTGTGTTTGTGTATGTGAAACAGAGTTTAAACACTCTCCAATAAAATACCAATATACATTTTGATGTTATGTCGCATTTTTAGGTCCCTTGAATTAGTTGCAACTTGAAATTAAATGGTGGGATGAATTCAACACATCCTAGGGGCGCTGTAAGGAAGGGTAATCAGGTGACGTGAGAGAGAAAAACTTACACACACCTAACGAAGTGTCCAAGCCTGAGCATCTAAGAGGGAGGGAGATAGATGCTGGCCTGATAAGATTGGTGTAAAGAATCACCCAAGACTAAAATCTTATCTTCCCACTGAATCATCAACGATGCACTTACACTGCATCAGTACCTGGCATTCGCCTCATTCTCCAGACCTTGGCCAAAAGCTAAATGTAGCCAATCTCATCCAATCTCCCAGCATCCCTGTAGAAAGTAAAACACTCCTAGCAAGGCTCCACTCCTGGGGCTTGTTAGAAAGGGCTGCATTTCAAATTTTCTCCCATGAATGCTAAGCTGTCTTTTAAGATGACACTGCCACCACAGAGTGGCTCTATTTTATCATCATAAATAAATATTCCACATCCCTTTAGAGGATGTTCTGGTGCTCTGTAGGTTTTTTTCTGTTAAATAATGCTCATGATGTCGGGCTGTGCTGTTTGATGGTGCTGAACCATGCAGTGAGAAGCCAAGGGGGGCCATGTCATGATAATATAGGAGAGAACTGTAAGCTCGGGTGCTGTTTTTCACTGTGGTCTGTGTGCATCTCGTTTTGATCACGAGTTCATTCGTTCTGAGTCTGCCTTTGTGGGCAGGATGATAGCTGGCGACCTGTCACAGTACCGGCCGGGCCGAGTGCTGCTGGCATGGAGACCACTGCCACATCCTTTCTTTCTTGTTTTTTCCATTCGTGCCCCCATGTGGAGATTTGAGCGATCAGCAGAAAGAACGAAGTAGAAGGGTTGCTAATGAATGTTAAATATTACTGAGCATCTCCAGCTGGTTGGCATGGCCATACCTCGCTTTTTCTCTAATAAATTATCCCAGGAAGGATCACTGCATTTTAACCCTCCTCTGTAATAATCAGTGATCTACTTCCCCTACACTGGAAACTATGGTTCTCTCTCTCTCTCTCTCTCTCTCTCTCTCTCTCTCTCTCTCTCTCTCTCTTTCTCTCTCTCTCTCCCTCTCGCCCCTTTTGCATCCTTTTGCTCACATACATATGATCTCCCTGTATCCTACACATGGGCACACCCCATAATTCTGTCTCCATGGAGATTGTATGCCATAGCTCCTCATCCAGTGGGACTGAGTAATAGGCTACTCACAACAGGTATTGGTTCAAAACGTCATTGTTGCCATTCATGACTCCTTCACTTTTGCTTGCATTCTCAATGGCAGACTGGCTGACATCTCATATTGAAGGACAGTCCAAAGGGTAGATGCGCTTTAAGCCTAGTCCAGCAGAAAGGATTTCAGAGGGAGAATCCTCATTGACTCAGAAGAAACCTAATCTTAGAATAGGCTTAATCTTTGTTTGAAAAAACAATCTTTAAAGACCTAATCTTTATCGCCTCTATAGCAAAGCCTGAGATTAGTGGGCGCTGAGAAATCAAAAAGTGAGAAAACTGATTACAGAATTTCGCTTTCATACAAACACATTTTGAGTTGAGAAAGGATATCTTTATATTCCATATATATGAACTGTTTCTTTGCCACTATAGCTGTACAATAAATGTACAAGGTGACACTTTGGGTAGCCCTCAACTATTCTCTACTATCATATCGATGCTGAGGGCATCTTCTAGTTGGTGAGTATATGCTCAGTAGATCCATTATTAGCTACACCTACTCTAACATTGTACCTAAAAGGCTAAGGTACAGTCTATAGTCAATTGTGAGTGGTAATTCTCACATTTTTGGCACCAGCGTTGTACCCATGCCAGTTGGCATCTGCTAACTTGTCTGCAGACTTGTGTCACGTTTCCACTGGCCTCTCTTATCAGTTCCATGTTGTCACAACAGGGCAGATGCTGGCACATTTTGCTCCAGGGACTTACCAGCCATTGTAAAGCACAGGAAACAACTGGCAGTCTTTATGGCATCTTCAACAGATATTCGGACCTCTGCTTCAAATCCTTTATCACTGTGTCAGTCTCAAAAAATGACATGGATTACATGCCTTAATGAGCACACGCTGGTGGGCCTGACCCCTGCAATCAAGAAGGTTTATGAATGCCTCATCCTAACCTACCTGCAGGCCATTACAGACTCCTTGATAGACTCTCTAAGGTACAGAGCCAACACACGTGTTGATGACGAAGTCAGCCTAGCCCTGAACTTCACCCTAATGCATCTTGGCAGTTCAGGTACCTATGCAAGAGTTCTCTTCGCTAACTTCAGCTTGACTTTTAACTTCACTGTCGCGGAACTTCTGCAGCTCAGACTCACCTAGCTGTGTGTGCCAGTTCCCATATGTCAGTGAATCACAAATTTCCTGACAGACTAGAGACAGCAGTTGTGGATCGGAAGACACACATCAGAGTCACTGACCCTCAGGACAGATACACGTCGAGGCTGGGTCCTCTCAGCCCTGCACTTTAGTCTTTAAGCCAAATATTGCACCTCCTAAGAACTGTGAAGTTTGACATTATAGTGGTTGGCCTCATAAACAATGATGATGATTCTGTCTACAGGAAGCGAAGCAGCTGATGTCCTGGAATACCCTAAAGATAACACCCAGAGATGGTTGTTGACTGTAAATGGAGTGCTCCCCACTCATTCCCCTTCAACATCAATGGCTCTGTGGTTTTGACTGCCTCACCCTATCCAGGGACCGGAGGTGGGAGGGAGATATAGTCTCCATCTCCAAGAGAGAGCGCAGAGGATGTTCTTCCTAAGGCAGCTGAGGAAATTCAACCTGCCACAGTCTGTAATAATTCAGTTCTGCACTGCAATCATTGAGTCCATGTTACTTCCTCCATAACCATTTGGTTTGGCTCCACCACCTCACAGGAACAAGCCAAGCTCCAGTGGATAATCAGGACAGCGGAGAGGATTATCGGATGTAATCTGCCAGCACTTCAGGACATATACAACAACAGAATCATGAAACATGCTGGGAAAATTACAGCCAACCCCTCTCACCACAGACATTACCTTTTCCATCCCCTGCTGTCAGGCAGAAAACTCAGGACTATCAAAGCCAGCACAGTCAAGGACAGTTTTTTCCCCAGGACTGTGGCCCTCATTAGCCACAGTGGACACCTTGCACCTTAGCCTTTCACCTAACATGCCCTTTGCTGCAGCACTAACTCCATTGTTTGGGAACAGTCAAAGGCATCATCTTTATCATCCTAGCTAGAACTATATATATCCATGAATACCCATGTCATGCAATAATAAGCTCAATATGCTGTATATAACACTGAATCATACATCTCTTCAGCTCTTGCTAATATGCACATATTCAGCATTCCTTTTTATATCTGTTCTATTATCTTATATTTTTAAATGGCTTTATTCTAGTTTATCTTATTTAAGTCTAATTTATTCCAGATTCTGTGTACTCTCTATCGATCTGTAAATAGGTCAATATGCCAGTCTGTTTAAATGTTACATATGCGCTCACCAAGAAAAAAATCCTCATATATGTATATAACTGATAACTTGGCATAACTGATTTGAATTTAGATTCTGATTCTAATATGTGTATATAAACACACATGTGAACAAAGCAGTGTGTGTAAGAACATGAAGAGTGACACATTTTTTTTTATTGTTTAGGCTATGCTTTAGCACCCTGGATCTGAAATGAAGCACTGGCTAGGAGGTTAAAGGCGAGAACATTAGTTTCAGAGTGAGGAAATTTACATTTATATTTATATTTATATTCCTATTGGGTGAACTGGGAATCGCAGCCCTTATTAATCTTTCCACAACTCTACAGCATTTGTAGGTATTTAACTTCTTTTTCTGGCAAACTGTGTCCTGGTGTTGCTTTTCTTGAGGCATGACAATAGTGCACCTCTTGTGATAAACCCTCTCAGCTGAGAGGTCATTTTGCACTTTAACCTTTTATTCACTACTGTATTTTCAATCAAACCTGCTTGAACTGCTAAAACCACAACAATAAAAACTGAGCCACTGTCCAACCGCTTATGGACAGGGCCTTTACCATTTACTGAATATATAAGCATTATGCTAACATGCATATCAGAAGCATTATATTCATTGTTCTATGTCGAATTAAAACAGGTAGCTCATTAAAGAACAAAGCATAAAATGAAAGACAGACAATATATTATCCATCAAATTAACATAGCATTATTTAAAGAAAGACTCAGGGATGTTTTGAAGTAAGGGCAAATGATCAAGAAAAAGTATGAAAAATTCTAGCGTTATTTGTTGACGTCAAATGACCTTCCCCTATTCAAGGACGACATGTAAATTTTGTTGTAAGTGTAAATGTGTTGAACAAATTATAGAAAATATATAGGAGAAAAAAGATATTCATCTGAATGTCTCACTCAAATGTACAAATAGCATTCCAGCTGTGGTTTGATAACAGCTGCTTTTTTATTTGCATTATTGCTATATGCATCCTACCGAAGTGAGAGCACAACCACTCACTTCATTTGTTTTCATTGTATGTTTCTTTCCCACGGGTACATTGCAGAGCCCCACTAAGTGTTAGCACAGGGCACAGTGCACAGGGCACGATCGGCTGTTCTACAGTGTCTTTGGAGCGCACAGGAGGTAAGTGCTTTGCTAAAGGTCACCATGGCGGAAGGTGAACGCTCATAAGTCATTCTCGCCTCCTCACATGGGGCACCAGGGCTGGACATGTGACCTCTGGCCATAATAGGGCTGGAACATCTGCCTGGTTGGGCTGTTGAACTGGGCTATTGCTCTCTGAGCACTTTGTGCTCTTATGACACTACAAATGGCTTTCAATTCAATGCCAATTATTTGTTTATAAGGTGTCTGTTCATTTAATAAGAAAGAAATATCACATAATTTTTTGGCAGCATCATCTTGGTGATTCACAACCCATGCAGGAACTATTTGTTGGAACTGTATGCAACTGACATACAGTGTGGCCTCCTGGTTTTGGAACATGATTGCATAGAAATCCTTTTTTTTTCCCTTATTTTTTGGGGGATATTTTCCCTTGTTGCTCTAATACAATATCATTCACTGTAACAATATCATCTCCCGGGTCCTATATCCCCTCAAATAAACTGTGATAGGATTTATATGATCTCAATTAAATAAAAAGTTATTGCAGGACTTTTCTCATCACTGTGTTTATTTGTTCATTTTCCACAGCACATAAAACTTTGATTTCATTCTCTCATTTTCTACTGGAGGGGTGAAAGAAAAGAATTGACTGTAAACATAAACACCAAAGTCAATTTTTACAAAGTGCTAACTGCACATGATTGGATTTCTCCATAATATAGAAAAGAATATTAGAAAAACATAAATCTCAGGAAAACAGCATTGCATTCAACTGTGTTTGGGCTGGGTCTGTGTATTTTAGTGTTCTCTCTGTAGTTTATGTATTCTCAATCAACAGGTGACATTAACAGTTAAATATGAGAGAAAAATTCATCTCAAATGTCATCTTGCATGCATTGGCCATGAAATATGTTCAATGGTGTTATTAATTGCTCAGCCTGTGGTTTATGCAGAGTACTGACTCTTCAGTATTCAGTATTGAGCATTCAGCCTCTCTCTCTCTATGCCTGTCTCTCCCCCTCGATCCCTCTCTCTCGCTTTGAACTCATGACTAAATAGCTGGTCACAATTAAGGAACATGCATCCTAAAGCCCCTTCAAAGTTTACTGACCAACATCTTTGATTCTGAAAAGTTAGAATGTCTCATTAAATCAACATGTAATGAATGCACCATGGAGTGTATGTGTGTTTGTGGTAATTATAGTGTGTGTGTACGTGTGTATATATATATATATATATATATATATATATATATATATATATATATATATATATTTTAAAATTAATTAATTAATTAATTATTTTTTTGGGGTTGGTACTATAGCTGAGCGCAAGATTTCCTGGAACAGTTCATAGTGAGATCTCAATCCATCACAGTGGCAATGAGACCTTATCCAACCCTTCACAGAACAATGGCAGCTCCAGAGGCTTTAGATTAAACCAGCAAAGTACATTATGCCACTACAATCATGAAGTCTACACCGTAGCAACATTTAAAGCAGGACAATTAGTAAGTTTGTCAATTATGAAAGCCATCGAAATGTCAGATTTATAATGGCATTCTTTCACAAGATCTAGTATATTATGCACATGTTGGTATGAGAGAGAAGTAAATTTTTCACCATGACAATCTGTTTTCATTCTAAAGCTATAACATACATCACATTTTGAATGTCAGACACTGTTTATTTAATGGGAAGCAGGTTTTGAAACAGTTCATTTGGAATGCATTGGCTAAACATTAATTAGGCTCCTATTCATTTTAATTTGTTTTAATTTAGGCTTTGCAGGATGGGAAGAAAATCAGCTTCTTCTGCTGAAATGAAGCCCTATATTTTGCATAATGTAATGTAAATAAGTATTTTAAATAGGCCCTGGCACGGGCCCATATTATTAGCAAGTGTTAGCTCATCACTCATGTCATAATACACAGGGCACACCCATTAACCTAAATACTGCACATTTCTTAATGTGCTTTGAAACAGTGTGCCATCGCTGTAATTCAAATTCGATTATGTGAAATTACTGTAGGTTTACAGCAAGTGGTAAATAAACACTGTCTGCGATTGCTTTGATAGACAGATTCCCATGATGATAACATTAACAAACACTGGCGATATTCGATAATAAACGAACTAAATGACAACTCTGCGGGAAAGGCGATGCGGAGTACGGAAAAAGCGAGCGACACTGATATGAATCGCGGTGCTATTTTTAACCAAGTCAGCCTTAATCACATCATAGCTCGGAATCTGGTTTTGAAGGTGAGGTTAAGTGTGACTGCACGACGGTTTGCTCGTAGCCAGTCCAGGAGCATTTGGTGATGAAGGAACAGCGACGATAATTACGCCCCCAAGCTCGCGCTGGTCGATCGGATTACGTTTAACGGAACCTCGGCTCACCTGGGCTCGCGAGGGGCGGAGCTAGTCTCGTTCAGCCCGCCGTCAGACGTGTTCTGTCTGTCTAACGTAGAGAGTTACCGGCACTGACCCGCGCTTTCCAGATTCTCACATGAAACGGAGGTCCGTTGCTGTAGTACGCAGGGTGCTGATAAACATGAAGCCAACCACTTTTTAACGTTATATTTTAATTTCTGCAGAGACAAAAATGACAAGCAATTTATTTACAGAAATATCTGTACAAAAGCAAAAATTAAATTATGTAAAATAGTTCATAAATAGAGGTGGACTTCAGCGTTCAGTACATTTTGCCATGTTCAGCTAAGCTGCGTGCATAGTGACTCCTAATAAAATGATGATTAAAACTGATCGTCAATTCTACATCAACATCCAAGTCGCAGGACAAATAGAGTATGGTTAATATTACAGATCTCTCCATTAGCTGTGAAATGTCTGACCTATATCGCAAGTCCAATGCTGACAACACGCCGTTCTGCTGCTGTAGGGTTTTTGATACACACACTGCTTACCGCTGTTGATTGCAGTCTGATTTCTGCCTTGTTTTGCTGCAAAGGGTATGAGAGCTTTCCTGTCAATATGGACAAAGCCAAACTGTTTGTAATCCATTTCCTTTGCCATCATTACTGTATCGCCACTTCCTGTCTCGTATCGCTTGCTCAGACGTGCTGACATTTATCATTATCTGTATGGCTGCTGTTCTCTGTGTTCGTGTGTATCTGTGAGCATACTGTACATATTTTACCAGCCTGGCGGTTCTTCATCCCGCCACCTTAGTTGCTAGTTTCTCTCTTCGTTGCACACCGAACTCAACTATTGTAACATGGACTTTGCTGATCAGTTCAGTGTCCTTAGTATCATGAGTATTATGATCCTTATTATCAATATTATTCTGTATAGAAATAACGGTTTGGTCAAGAAACCATGCTAAATTTGAAATTGTATGATTTATATGCTAGGATATCACCTAAAATGTGTACACTTATTACGTATTGATAGACTTGACAACATTTGACTGATCTTACGTAAAGAAGCCACAAGATAAAAGCTTTTTTTTTTTTTTTTTTTTTCTGTGTGTGTGTGTGTGTGTGTGTGCGTGTGTGTCTCTCTGTGTGTGTGAGTGTGTGTGTGTGTTCTTTTAAAGTCTATCATATAAACTTCACCAGGCAGTGGAGTTTCAGCAGAAAGCACTCCTCATCCACTTTAGAAAGCGTCTTGGTTTTTATACTAGTCAAAACTGACAATGAGTCATACCAATGATGGTATAAAAAGGCACAGTTGCATATTTTGCATTCACTCTATAGTTCTGTTTCGATTTTTTTTCCCCGTTTTTTACAGAAGCATTCTAAATATTCAGTAAAAAGTGTCACAGTAAGAGATGAGAAAAAGCAAAATGCGAATAATTCTGCACACAGCGCATCATTACCAGGTTCACATTTCAAAAACAGACAAAACTTTAAACCATGCCCGCAGAGTACCATCATGGATTATGTCATATGTGTGACGCGGACAAGTAATCCTTCAGTGTATCGGTGATTTTACTGTGAGTTTGTGGTGCAGAGAAGAAAAAAAAGGAAATTAAAAAAAAAAGGCATTTGGTGAGAAGAAACAACATTTATCAAACAAACCTTAAACACAGTGTGATGCTAAATAAACCGACCAATTGTTGAAATATACATGTTCCATTTTCAGCCGTATCAAACTGATATACTAAGCCATACTACATGTCTAATGTCTGTTTAGAACAAAAGCAAGCAACGGACCTCGAAGTTCACAGGGTAAGAGTAAGAGGTTTTTTTTTTTTTTTTTTTTTTTTGTTACATTTTCTTCTTTTTCTTTTTCCCTTCATAGTAAGTGAAGTAGAATCCCTTTAAACGTGCATTAAAAAGTACATATTTCAGTATACAGTTGATAAGCATCAGAGCACTTCTTTTAACGACGAGTAGTACACACAGACTACAGATTCAAGGGGCTGCAAGGAAATGGCAGTCCAGTCGAGCTGAAGGTTATCTAACGTACAAAAGAGGAGCCATTGCATCTGGTTACTGTCACCCAGTTTTTAAAGGCAAGATATTTTTGTGCCTCGTAAGTGTACTTACGGCCTCAAACTAGGGTTATTTTATGGTTCCTGGATGCAGGACTTTGACGTGCATGTGTACACGTGCGTGTGCGTGTGTGTGCGTGTGTGTGTGTGTGTGTGTGTGTGTGTGTGTGAGTGCATGCGTGCGTGCGTGTGTGTGTACCAAAGTAAGCGCATGAGGCTGTGTGTTTCAGTAAGGACATCATCCGGACATCTTTGTCATGTCCCTTAGCCTGTGTAGATATACATGTGCAGGAATTTAAAGCAAAACAGGACCAGATCAAAGCTATGTCAGAGCACAGTCTCCTCTGTAACCGAGATGTCACGTCTTGTTGTTCCCAGGACTTTGGTTTTCGTACGGCAACCATTTGTTGCTCTCTGTAAGAAGTGCTCCTGGCCAGCCGTGAGCCAACTGACATCTTTAGTGATTGTACAAATCCATTTAGCTGGTAGATCCTCATTCCTATAATGCATGTATTGGTGTATATGCACTGGCTGGCTGAAAATGAATATTTGTCTGTCTCACAGGTTTATTGCTCAATTTAACACTCATACTAAGAGAATGCTACACAGGGCCAGCCCAAGCAGGTCACTGGGACCAAGTCACTTTAATCATGTCCCTGGTAGCTATCTGTTTATCCAACAGGAGATCCTAACAGCCAGTTAGTTCTAATAAGTTCTAATACACTTGTGTAAGGTGCTATGTGAGTGTGTGTAACTGGTGTGCCATAGGTCACTAAGGGCTTAATTTTAAATCTGAGACAACAAAGGAAAAGAAGTCGAGCAAAGTTTGCGTCATGTGTCCTTAGAGGAGCCACTTTTCCAGAGACGAAGGGAAATGACCAGAGTTATCCATATGTATGACATGCCGGCAAGAACGGTCAGCCTTGGAGACTTGGAGAACTCTCTCCCAAGGCAGGGCTGAACAGAGAGGTGAAGAGAGGGCATGTGGCACTGGACAGCTGGGCTAGCAAGCATGTGTCCGGAATATGTTTAGAACATTTATGTACAGCTCATCACCCACATGGAAAAGTGTGTTTAAATGTGTTTGTGTGTATGTTTGTGTGTGTGTATCTGAAAAGCAGATAGGCACACAGGTAAACTTGCTTCTTGCAGAGCAAGTTCACCGTTTACAGCTTGTATGCCGCAGGTTTGCGCCATTTAGAATTAAAAGAGATATCTACAGACCCTTTGCAAAGGTTACAGTCATTCAAATGTTCTAGTATATAAGAAACTGTTCCAGCATCTGTTCCTGCATTATCTATCCATGTCATCACTGATAATATCATGTTCTTGTCCATGATTGGCCTTTTTTTTTGGTCTCTTGGTGAATGTGATAGGTTGTCCAGTGAAGTTGCCCAATCCTTGGACAGATTGCATACAGATATGATAATTACGAAAAAAGGTAAACAAAAAAAGAAAAAAAAAAGTTTCTACAATACTGATCCCCTACAAGAAAAAAAGCACCAGTCTGGCCTGCCTTCATCCATTTCTCATCATTTAGAAAAAGAATGAACAAAATAAGTAGAAGAAAAGTCCTATCAAGTAACGTCCAAGTCCTGTAAGAGGCTAGATTATGCATGCATGTTTAGGATGAAGTCTACACAACCAGGCAGCACTTTGGAAAAGTCAGAGGGCCCGAAACGCTAGCAGCAAGGTAACACAGTACACATCCACCAGCATCTCCATCTCTCCACCTCCACCTCTCCCTCCTCCTCCCTCACGTCCACGAGACCTTTAACCATGCTTTTAAGTCTTCACTTACTTACAGATTACGGTCTTGCTTATTTCAAACAATCGTGAGTGCGAGCTAGCGGGGGAGGGGAACATCTATGATGGCGTTCGTACCGGGGTTTGGTTGGCTAACAGAGTCTCAGCAGACGTCGAGTCACCGGCGCAACGGGCCGCGGACTCGCCGTGAGGACGTTTACAGGTACACCTCCCGCCTGGTGAGTGTGCCACACTGGGTGGGCTTGTACTCGCCCGTCGGGGCCAGCGGGATCTCCTCGGCGGGTCGCGACGTCTCCTCGACGCCAGCAAAGCCGGCCGAGCCAAACGCGCCGTATGTCGAGGAGGAGGAGGCCATCTTCTTGTTGAGGAGGTTGCGGTTGCGGTCGCCCAGCAGGTGCGAGGGGTCGCCGTTGGCCATGGCCAGCGCCTCCTGGCTGCCGGGCGGCTCAGCGCCGCCACCCCCGGGCGAGGTCATGAAGGTAGAGAGCTGGGGTGGGGTGGCCTTGGGCCTGCGCTCGGGCGAGGTGCGGACCGGCATCCAGCAGGAGTCCGAGTGGCCGTACTCATCGCACTCCCGCGTGCATTTCCCCGTCATGGCTACGTCAGGCAGAGGCCGCGAGTCTGCCCACACACACACACACAGACACACACACACACAGACACACACACACACAGACACACACACACACAGACACACACACACACACACACACACACACACACACACACACACACGCACATGTGCAGAGAGAGAGAGAGAGGGAGAGAGAGAGAGGGAGAAGCCATTAGCAGAGATACTTCACCTTCACCAGCTGGGGAATATATCACTTAGTGAGACTAAGGATTGGGGCGTGGTATGAGCCTCATGAAGCTTAAAAGGTTGAATTATTTGAATATATTGAAAGTCTCAAATAATTACAGCGACAAGGCCACTAAATTTGGCATATAATCTAAATGAAATAGTGCTGCTTTCTCACATTCTTTAGAATGAACACTCTTTGTCATGCTTTGAACTTCATGGCTAACACATACCACATAACATAAAATGATACACAAACATCAACACTCAAAGGAAAAAAGGTGATGTGAGTTCTCTGAAAAGAACACCATGCTTCAGAAATGTGGGGCAAATCCTCTGCTCTGTGATTTCTCCCTCCAAAACTAATGACATGGAACTTCCCCTAAGCGCTGTGCACTTAGCACTTTGTGTGTGTGTGTGTGTGTGTGTGCGTGCATGAGTGCATTAATGTGGGGTTTTTTGTTTTTTTTTGGAGCTGGCTCTTGACAAAAGTAATAACTTGTACCGTTTAGTCCCCAGTAAGTAGATTTAAGAGATAGCAGTTTTTCTAAATGTAAAAATAGCCATATTTAATCACATCCTTGTGCTCAGTACATTCTGAAGAAGGTCTACATCATTATATACTTCAGAAGAAACCTCTTTACTTAGCAACTTATTACCTCCAATAATTCGATTGTAATTCCATAGCAAAAAACAAACAAACATTTGTTTCTTTTTATATTTTCAAAAACTGCAGTATATTTTTAAAATAAAGAAGACAAGAATCCAATAAATGCCTCTATTTTACTGCAGAGCAAGAATGAAATGCACAGCACATATAACTAAACACTGCCAAATGGTGTACATCTGTAGTTTTCTAAAAAAAAAAACAACAACAGTCGACAAAAAGTGACTTCTCACTAACCAGGCAAAGGGATGAGAGCGAAAAGATGGACCAAATTCCAGTCGGATTTGGACGGGAAACTGAACAGAAGCGCACACAAAAGCTTTCTCTTGCTAGAAAAGACTGGGCCTCCGATTGCCCATTTAGTCTGCGGTGCCGCAGTGCCAAAGCTTTCATGTTAGCGATGGTCGGTTAATGACCAAATGCAGGGTATGACACAAGCAAGAGAGGGTGAGAGCACATCTAAGAGGAAGCATGCTGCCTTTGACTGAACAGAAAAATTAGTTTTAACCATAGCTTACTTTTATTGTTCTTTTTCTCCTGTAAAGAAAGAATAAAATAGCATCACTGTTTGGTTTCCACGTTTTGTCTTTGCAAAGAGCAGGACTGCTAAGTACGTTAATGTTACAGCAACTTTGATCAGGGTTTACCAAAATAATGATTAGTCATTTCAGATAAGCCTCACACATACAAAGTGCACACACAGATGTGTTTGGTATAAAGTCATAAAAAAACTGGCTGGTCACAAAAATGAAAAGAGGGCAACAAGAAGACAGAAAATAAAGGTTAAAACCAAGTCCAATCTATCTGGTAACGTCAAGCTATGCTTTGTGGCGATATGGCTGGTGGTTATGCCACAAAACACAATTTAAATGCATCTTTGGATTGTGCATGGGCTTAAAATCCTTGTGCTTAATGCATTAACCAAGATACACACAACCTAACAAATCTATGTAGAGCTAATCACAGCCTGGTTAGCTGTTATGAGCTGAATCCTGTGGAACCCTTTGCTCTCTAGCCAACAAATCCCTGTCCAGGTCGCATCCTACATTAACCTCCACTACCCCTGAACATGTTCGCCTGACCTCAGCGCCTGCCAAACAAGGCCTTCGGCCCCTCCATCCTGCAGCGGCTGCTGCTGGTTTACCGCTAACGCGCTCCCTCGCAAGATCCCATTAGCCAGCCATTTGTTATGGGTTGAGTTGGGCTGAGGTTAGCCTTAGTTGCGTAGTGGGTCATTGAAGGCTAGCGGAGCTAGCTGAGAGAGAGCGGCACTCATGCTGGGCTGGCCCCTAACTCTGGCAGTGGGGACAGCTTTGTGGGTGCTAAGCTTGGCCACATTCTAGCACGTGCTCAATCACACTAAGCTAGCTCAACGGTTCTAATCACACTGATCAGTGTGGGCAGGCTTGGAAGTGGCTGGAAAATGATTTGGTGGGTGTACGGAAGGCCAGCATCCCACGGGGTGATAAATACAATGTGCAGTTTGTCATGTCTGCATTAGAAGACACACTTCTAATGGCCTTAACAAATGGCGGGAATGCTGCAAACTGTGCAACTGTACTGTAAGACACTATAACTCCACACATAAAAATAGGATATCACTGGTGCCAGTGCAGTCCAGTATTGTGTGCAGGACAGCAGAAATATCTCAATTTTTCTTCTCCTGCTTGACACTTTTCTGCCTGGTCTATAATGACCAGGCGGAACGGGAGCCTGTACTATTTCTTTTACACTCTCACTAGCTCTCCTTCCCCCTGCTTTGCTTTCTCTCTCACTCTCACTCAGAATAGTACTCCCACACCCAACTTCTCTTCTACAATTAAGCCATCAGGGCCTTGCTGCTGTTCTCACATTTTACCCAGCATGCTCTTCAGGGTCTGAGTCAGTATTTGGCTGATGACCACATCACCTCAATCACTGCAGTCAGCTTCCAGAGCAGCTCCCCCTTGACCTCTTGTATTAAGACCCACCTCCTTACCCCCAACCAATTTACATTTAGCTGACATTTAGAATTTACAATTATGACTGAGTGCAACTTGAGCAATTAAGGGCCTTGCTCAGGGGCCCAACAACAGCAACTTGGCAGTGGTGGGGCTTGAACCAGCAACCTTCCGATTACGAGTCAAGTACCTTAAACATTGAGCTACCACTGCCTGGTACCACCACCCCCCTGGGCTCCTCTGTTCTCTAGCCCTCACAGTGCCTACACTGATGATGGCTTCCTCCCACTGAGGAGGGAAGAACAGCGGAATGGGGAGGAGTGAGGGGAGGGCGGCAGGTCCTGCTGCATGGTCTCAGTTTCTGGGACTGCGGGGCACAGCAGGATGACGGCACATACAAGCGGCATGTCTATGGGATTTGGCGCGGTACTGGATAAGGAGAGTCATTCGGTTTCACTGATCAAAGACAGATGAGGCCAAAATTTTCATTTCTCTTTTACATTCAAATGAACAGCCTAGTCACTGCTACAGGACCATCTGGCCATGCTAAGTCCTGAGGAAAGTGGAGACAGATTTGAGCGATCAGGCCATAATGCATCAGAAATTCTGACCAAGGTGTCGCGGCTGTCGTGTGCTTGCTAAAATAGACTTGGTCATTCTGCTCTAGTATTCTCAGCCCTGTAACAGAAGATGCAACCAGTCAGATACCTCTGTTTAACCTGGCCCTAATTGGATCCCATCATTTCAAGTTTATGTTCCTTATTTTAACACCGTGTGGCTGTAGTGGCATTTATGCCTGGCAGTCTGTGAGAGGAACAGGCCATGGTGAAGCATGTAATTGTAATTTTCACAATCTATGTCTCTATCCTAACTCATTATCTGCGTAACTCTCAGAGCATTTAAGACATCAGTCAAATAAGTTCCATAAACTTAAACTAATCTAATATAGTCTGTGTGTGTTAGATCTGCTGGAACATGCACCGAGGCTAATTAAATCGCTAGTTGCTGTGCTCTCATTGTAAATGTGCCCTTTCTTTTAAATGGTGCTAAGGAGGTAAATAGGGTCTGCAGTCAAAATAGGAGCTGGCAGAAAGCTTACACAGTCAGGAAAGCTAACACAGTCAAGTGCTCCCCTCATTCAACACCGTTGTAGCACCCGCATGCAGAGTTAGAGTTAAAGGTCATTTACTTGAGAAAAAAAAACATACACACAACCCCCCACAGTTTAACACTTTTTCTTCTTGTAGGGGTCTTCAGATCCCAGTGACCCCAATATCTGACACCAGTCCAACTTTTGGAGTACAGGCCTGCAGCAGACAGGCATGAGAGGCGCAGGGCAACGGGGCCGCAGCAGGGATGCTCCCCCCCTCCACGGCAGGTGGCAGCGAGCCGGGACCACAGACAGGCCCGGAAATGCTAGCGACTCAGCAGCACACAAACTGCAGGTTGTTTGGTGGGGGGGGTGTCATGGCCAACTCTTCTGAATGAGCTCAAAAGAAGCATCCAGCCTTCACTGCCCAAGGGAAGGGGCATGGGGGCTCGGGGGCGGGGCCAGCGGAAGAGACGGCTCCGAGCTATTCTGCTCCGTAATTACATACAAACAAAAGTGGATTCTTGGGTGCAGTCAGTTCCCCGCTGTGGTGAGGCTGGTGATGGAGAACTGGAGAGCTTTATATGGGCCACTGACCCCGATTGACAGTGAGTTGTGAAATGTGTGTGTGTGTGTTTGTGTCTTGAAAAGAAGACGGGGGGTGTGGGTTCAGCCTTTTTGCCTGCTGAGAACAGTTGAACTGTAAAGTCCAGGGTTTTGGTCAGTATTTTCTGGATGGGGGGGCCGAGTTACAATCCTAGAATGGATGGAAAACTCCCCATAAGAGAGTACGCGTGTGTGTGTGTGTGTGTGTGTATCCTCATCTACCTGTTATTGATTTTTCTTAGCTTCTAACACACACACACACACACACACACACACACACACACACACACACTGGCAATCAGAGACCAGCACTTTCACATGCTCCTCGCCTTGCACTTCCACAATAACAAGCTTGTGTGACTCTTTTCCAGTGTCTGGTCCTTCACCACATGCTCTCACTCTCTTCCTGTGACATTTTTACCCTCTCCAATTCTAATGCATATCACACTCTTTCTCTTACCATCCTGTCTCCTACTAACTGTTACATCTCTTTAACAGTTCATTAACTCGCCTGAGTCTCCACACTTCATGTGTTTCCCATTTCTACCGGTACAAGAGAAGAGACCTGCTCTACCGAAAGAAAAAACCAAAACAAACACAAAAAAAGAAAACCGGGATGCTTCAAAAACACCTTTGAGCTTGCTATGGAGCTACAAACATAAAGCTCCAAGCTGTTCTTAAGAACTAAAATCAGAAGAAGATGTGATCTTAATGTGGACTACACACGGGGTCAGAAAAATGACTGGAAGTGTATAGAGCAGTGATATTTACTGGATCTTTTAATGTAGGGACCCCAGACAAGGTTGTCTGATAAAAGGAGATGAGAGAGTGCGTGTGAAGGAGAGAAAAGAGCAAGGCGAGAATCTTCCTCTTGTCTTTACTCCACTCTTTGATTGGCTGGTAGTGCGTGTGGTTAATAGACTCGTTACTTGCCAGACGATCTTCAGCTAAGCCTGGGAGCATTACAAAGACAGCACTACCACCGCACGTCTGCTGGCCAATGCAAACCTAGGACCCCTGCTGAGTTCCCGTGTGTCTCATACTGCAACTATCATGCATTTTGAATCACCTTTGCGAAAGCATCACGAAAAGTGATGGCTGTATTTTCTCAGCCACGCAATGTAGCGCTAGCTGGCCACATACGCTCTCATCAGAATCACCTTAGTAAACAAGGCCTGCAGAGTAAAACCACTCAGTGCACAAGAGCGCATGACGTGACGTGCAGCCAGAACCAATGAGGTCACTGCAGAGGTGGGCCTGGCAGACTGGTAAATGAGCCTCTCACGCTCGTTTAATTTCCATTCTGTTCCTAATGTTTTGAAAACGCATCTCGGTAAAATATTTTAGACATAGTTCGTAGTTCGGGCATGTTCCGTACCAGTGCATTATTCTCTGTGACTACCATTTAATATGATAAAAGCTCTAAGAGGCGGTTTAGATACGATGAAGAGATATTGTTTGTGTGTTGTAATATCAGCAGCTCTCTAAATGGAATATATTGGATGAAAAGCCCCTGCACATCCTCCAAGCAGCTAAACAGGTAGAGATGGCCCTTTATGATGGCGAACAGTACTTGGGGAAATAATTAGCGTATGGTTAGACCACTCCAACTGTGATTAATTGGGGAAAGATTAACTAGCATAATTTCATTCCAGTGACAACGTGGCTGCCAATTACCTAATGCGACACAGACACACACACACACACTCCCTCTCTATTTCCCATTTTCCTTACTTTCCCGTTTCCCTCTCTGACTCTTGTCCCCATAACTATGGTGCTCCCCCTGCTTCCTGACACTTCATCTGCGTATCATGACGCCTGCAGTCATCTGCTCGCACTATGACTTGGTCACGCCAAACATGAGCAAGACTGTGGCTTTCTTGTGCCTTCTGATAAGTTTGTCGCCACTCCCTCCACGCCTCCTTGTTGTTATAGTGTTAAAATCTATGCCACCAAAAGCTGGCAGAGTCTAAACAGGAAGAAACATGCCATTGAGAAACATCAAATGTAGAGCTTAGAGCTAACGCCTTTCCCAGCACATTTGCGAAAAAAAGAAAGCAAGTATTATTCATAGCAGGTACTAACACTTCCATTTCACAGATTATGTGGCAGTAGATGGGTGAGAGGAGTGTGATGCATTCAGAAAGGAGACATAGTGAAACAGGCAACATGTGTGTAAAGAAATGTCAGCGCTTAAGCTCAGACTGACTTTCTGCTGAGGAAGGCAGAGAGGACGATAGACAGGGGTTCAAATCTCCTGTTTTTGTGTGTGTGTTTGTTTGTTTTTTTCCCCCTGCCACTGTCGGTCTTTAGACCGCGTTTCATTGGCTCAGAGCTGGTCGTCTTATCGCACACTCCCAGACGCACACACACAATAGCCTATTTTACACCATTAAATGCGCATTTGTCAAAATACAATTTCAATTAAACCCCGCAAACCTGGCGGCTTGTGCTTTGCTCCAGTTACGACTGAGGCCCTCAAAAGAAAGGAGAGGAGAAAAGAGGCCTAAATAACTCTATTGCTATAGAAACATATATATGGGAAAAGGGCAACAGATTGTTTGAATCATACAATGAAGTCTGTCTGATTTGCTGAATTCCAAAATCCAACAGTTGCTTTCACTGGAATTCAGCACAGATGCTGAATAAAAATTTTATAAATTTTTTTTTAATCTGTTTTGTGTGTGTTTACAATGACTACACTAACTTATGATGTTAGAATTATATATAATATCATCTTAGAAAGATGTTGTCATTACCAGACAATACGATACTGCAATATAACTGCCTGAAAAACAAACAAAAAAGCCCTATAAAAGAAACTTCTTCGTGTTTTTCCAGCTCGGAAAACCATCGGATTCTTTCCACATTCTTCCATTCCACTGGAACATTACATACTTCTACAATCAACAGCACAATTTGACTGTGGTGTCTGAACCGATGCCCTCCTGGCCACTCCCCCTAACTCTCCACGCAGTACTAGATTCCAACAGAGCGGCCCATATGCATGTTTTCCTCACCACGAGTGCTCAATGAGTCACCGTGTTTAATTCCCACCATGCCGAGGGGTGTGAGAGGCTAATTAAGTTAACCGGAGGGAGAGGGGGTCTCGCAGGTTGTTCAAGATCCCTAACCAACACTGGAGTATGTTGGCCCTCAAGGGCCTACTGAAATTGAGCTAGAACCTTGTGAAAATGAGTGCGGCTCACATTTCCTGAGGATTAAGGCCCGAGGCTCAATCGAGCTTCTTCGCACTCTTCTGTCTTGTACCTCATCAAAGTCGAGTGAACTTTTAAAGAGAGTTCTTGGCTCCGCTTGGCTTCTTCTAGGGGATTGGACCCCCATTAAAAGCAGGTAAATTGGGCCATGACATACAACACGCTCGGTCTGAATAGCTCATCTGTGGGGGATGTTTTATAAAATTTTCAACAGTGAGATTAAGCAGATCTGGGCAAATATACAACAGCCTCCAGCACCAGCACAAGGCGACCATTATTTTAAAGCTGCTCTTTGTAGGTTCTAGTTGTGTGAATGTGGAGCAGATCATTTTAAATGCATTCCACAGGCCAATCAAGGCTCATATTTTAGTTAAGAAAACAAAAGCTTTGTGCTAGAATTGCTGCTTTCATTAGACATAACCAAAGAGATGCCACATAAAAGGTATTTACAAATTTAACTTTAAAATACAAAAATAGCTTCATTCAATTCAAATGGTACACAGTCTTCAGAACTGAAGTAATTTGTGTGGAATGCGTCCTGATGTGGGAGTGTGATACAGCAGACAGACAGACGCCTGACATGGTGTGTGCTGTAAGATGGCCATTTTCTCTTTCTCCCAGTGTACACAAACTCTTCAGCTTTGACTTAAAAGACTCATAATTGGATGTCTTAGTGTGCAGTAAAATATGCAGACTCGCAGACCCAGAAAGAAGGTAAACACTATGAAACAACCGCTTGCCTCCAGACTCCAATCCTCAAACTCTCTTTCGGCATTGAACTCAAGAGCTGAGGGTGGCCAGAAGCGGGACTGCGCTGGCCCGGAACTCTTCCACGGAGTTTGTTAAGGCGAGTCTCAGGCGAGGAGTCTGTTCAGGTCTGCCTCTGCTCAGAGGACAGCTGCAGGTCCTCAGCAGCAGCCTGCGCTAAATCAAGGCCTGCTTCACGGTACATTGTCATCGTGCCGCTCTCCTGGGCTGGAACTAAACGATCAATAGCCTCTTTACCTCACCTGGAGCCATGGCACAGGGGAGGAGGGGTGGGTGACACCAAACACAGAGACCTCCCGCTACCACGTGAGGCAGGGTGTGTGTATGTGTGGGTGACAAGAACGTGTGCAGTAAAGCAGTTTTGTGTTGTGTGTCCGTGTGTGTGTGTGTGTGTGTGTGTGTGTAGATGCCCATGAAAGTGCGAGTATGTTCCTGCATCTGTATAAATAAGCCCAGATCAGAGTGAGTGCTTGCATCTCAACTGTCTATGCAAGTGTGGGCTTGCTGGAGCACGTACCATTTATAACATTGGCACTTTGAAACAGCAAGGATGTGAACGTGTATTGTGTGTATGGTTGTGTGTATGTGTTTCCATAGTTTTCACACCTTGCTGTAAATGTTTCACATGTTGTGCTCCAATTCAAAGTTAGAGTCATTCTTCCAAACAAAATCCTTAAATCTTCCATCCACCCACACATAGGCATCCTACTCTCCTCATTGCTGTATGCATCTGTACGGAGCCATTACATTTTATCCTTCAGTGCTGCGCAGTGTTTGGAAATAGCTCATCTTTTCTTTTCTATGTTGTTTTTTTTTAGACAGGAAAAACAAAAAACAAACCAGAACCAGTGAGCGTGGTGTTGCTAATCACAGCTTCCCTCAGCTCTGAGGCTAACGGAGCTAACGGAGGGCTCCGCGGTGCCGAGCGCATTATTAAACGCGGCCGGACAGGGTTTTGCCGTTCTTTGCCTGCTTCTTCGGCAAGAAGGGCGCACTTTATTAAATGCACTTCCACGCAGGGCTCGCGCCAGCATCTCCGCCACGATCAAAGCGCTGCTCCACTCCCGATTCCCCTCGACAAAGCGGTTTGATTTAATCCGCTGCCCCCACCCAAAACATAAATGGAGGAGAGAGAGGAAGTGGGTTTAATTGCAGCTCTTGTCTTTTGCCCCTCGAGTACAACAGTAGTAGAATAAAATGTGAGAAAAGCGCATCCTTGTTTTTTTTTTTTTTCCTTCCAGCCAAAACAAGCCCTCTCCCCATGCAAATATTGCATGCCCACTCTTCCTACATCTAGAGCTACTGTATGTCTCTGCTTCAATCCATTCTACATGCCTTAACTGCCAATGCAGCACAACTCTAAGTGGCACTAGGCTGCCAGGGCCTTTTGGAATAGCCTCGAAATGGGATTGGTTATCTAATGTGTTTGAAAGTCTCTCGGCCGCTCGCTCTCTCTCTCCCAGCAGATTGATTTTTGACCCTCCCCCTATTGCGAGCACAGTGCTGCCTCTAAAGCTGATGGCTTGTGGGAAATATTTATCCACATTGATCGAAGGGACTGATGAGTCTGTTATGAACGCCGCAGTTCAAACAGTTTGGGTCCCTCAAACGTCTCTAAATATCAATCAGCTACGGACAGGCTTGGAGCCAAAATGGCGAGCGTGCGTGCGGTCGCCGAGAAGCCCTACGAGGATGTTCCAGCAGGAAGGCGAATGCGCGCTGGATTACCATGTGCGGGGCTTTCGTGCAATGTGCTCTTGCAATTACACAGCTCTGCTGAGCTCATGGTATACAACCACATGGAAATGGCGAGCTTTGCTGAAATATACTGCCTAATCTTTCTATAATAGGAAAGCTGCTGCAGAGGTTGGTTCTTAGTCACGAAAGGTGTGGCATCTGAGCAAGGAAAAGAGACAAACATAACCAAGCAAAAAAAAACAAAACAAAACAAAACAACAACAACAACAGCACGAAGAGAGGAAGACAGATGAACGTATCTCGCTCGGCTTGGCGGGAGGGAGTCAGGGGCTTACCGCCTGAGAACGGGACAATGTGCAGGGAAGAGTACAGAGGGCTGCTGATAATGCTGCCTGGTGCCATTTCGTTAGAAATTCAACATTTACAGGATATTTTCTGCATCAAACTTTCATGTGGTCTCGAGTGCCCTGCCTTTCGCACACCGTGAGCGTGATGAATGGGCTGAAAGAGGCCCAACCTTCAACGTGCCGTCTCCACTACAGACAAGCGGCAGAGAGAAGTGCTGACAGACGGGGCTCTGCTGAAAATGCCACGCTCAAAGAGAGCGCGCTCGGGGTTAAGGAGGTGCACGCTTGCCTCGCGTTTGACATACCTGCAGGATGAGAAATTGCCAGGGAGACCTCAACAGTAGGATCTTACTTCAGACATCTTTGATTCTATCCTTTCTTACGCCGACTCACTTATAAACACACGCGCGCGCAGGCGCACTGTTGATTTAAGTGTTCTGATCCCTGCCGTCATGCTTCTTTAAATTGCTGGCGGAGCGAAAAAAGTCAACAAAGTACATCATCTCGCGGCAATAAAACCGTCCGAGGGTTCCCGCTCACACCACTGGATAAAGCAAGGTCATATGGAAATCTGTCCCCACCCACTGCTCCGCCTGACACATCAGCATAACAAATAGCAGCAAAAAAGGGCGCCATGATGAATTCACAGCGTCCCTGCACTCTGAAGGCCGGCTAGGCCTAAGGCGTTCCAGGAAGAAGGAGGTGGCTTTGCTTCGGTTGTAGGGGGACCGGGATATCGTCGCGTCCCTGCGCCCTGTCACTGGAGTCATCCAGGGCCTTCGCAGAGGCCGCTCTAGAGAGTTACATGTTGCTTGGACTATGGCTGCTTTGTTTCTTTTTTTAAGCGTAGTTTTATCTTTAACATTATATGTTTTAATATTCTTTTTGCAGAAAGTTCTCTTAGATAAAAAAAAAACAAAAAAAATCATTACCATCAATTATGGGCTATTGATGACACTGATTAGTTGGTAGGGTTGGAGAATCAATAGGATTTGACAACGGCTCATTATGAGTGTCAATGGTGGCAAGGTTAAATGTGTAGGCTCTTACTTCTATGGAAGACATGCATACTTGAAATGTTAGAATTTTCGGGCCAACCCTCAAATAAGTTAAAAACTTATTTTGACAATTTATTGTGCTGGCTCCTTTGTATAAAAGTCACTATGTAGAAGGCTGTTATGTGCACTCCATTACAATGTGCAATATTTCTCTCTTTTTTTTGTGAGAACAAAAGAAGTCACGCAACCTGAGATCGAATGCCACCCGAATCAGAAATGCAGCAATTATGTTGCCATATCCTCAGCATTGCATTATTTCCCATCAATAATAATACCTATGTTTTAAGACAGAGGGAACAGAATAAAACAGTATCTGTAAAATGACACACAAAAGCCTAGAGTCACGCATATCAAGCAGTAGATTTCAATACAGCGGAAACACCTTTTGAAAATATAATAGGGTTTATATTTCTCTCCACGTTCATTGCATAGTGAGTGAGCGCCACAGGAAGACGAATCAAGAGGAAGGTAATGTCTGCAAGAGTTCAATAAGACCTGTACCTCCGTAATATCGCCTACAGCAGGGTCTGCTGGGGAAACAGAAGGCGGACCGAGAATGAAGCGCCTAGACCTGATTTCATCTGAGGTCTCCGTTTTGTGTTCGTCTTGCGGCCAGTCACAGGTTCCCGGCCAAAGATATCAGAAGTAAGGGACACAGGCATGACAGTCTGGCGCATGGCGCAGCCTGCCGGGCCAGTGTGCGGCGCATGGCGTTCATACTTGGCTAGCTCTGTCTTCTGGTCTATCGCGCTCGCTGACATTTACAACCCAGGCCGAACTGCTGGTGTACGAACCCTCCAGGCCATTACAGCGTGTGGATTTGGGACAGGCCTGTCTTGGTCACTCCCGTGAAAGCTCGCTAAACTCCCGCACGCGTGACCTAAAGCGAAGTGGGAGCCAATGTTTAAGCATGCCCCGCACTACTGACAAAAGCGAAACTCAATCTGCCAACAGACCGCGAGGGAACTTAGGGGGGAAAAACTCTCTTTCTTGTGGCCTTCTGTCCTTTCTCTTGGTTGTTATTCTTATTTCGCTTCTTTCCCAGTTAAAGCAGACAGAGTCCTGGGTGCAGGTCCCACTTACCTGACCCGTGCGTCCAAACAGGTCCAGAATAACATGGAAGACACCATTAATATGCTAGAAGGACACAGAATACAATCCTCTACAGAAGACTCTAAAACCCATTAACTAGGGAGAGGCATTTTAACTTAATTCCAGCCCTGCATTGACAACGAGAGGAGACTAACAAGAAGACAAGGCTCACAAGAATGCTAATAGCCTTAGCGCAAAGACAAAAGGCGACGTAGCAGCGAGCCTTGGGGGAAAAAAAAAAAAGAATACATTGCGATGCTTTCTTTTACATCTATCCTAAATTACCACTTAATTTCGTTTCAGCACTCCAGCATCTTCATTTCATCTCGTCCGCGCATGAAAAAAAAGAAGAGGACGCAGCTCTCGATAAATGCATCCCGATCCCTCGGGGCCTAAGGCTAATCCATTGTGCGGTGTGAGGAGCCGCTATTGTGGGACATGCGCATTAAAGGGGCGCGCGACGTGGGTGCATTAGCATTATTAAAGGGATGATGAAAAGTGACTCCGTAGCGCACCGCCGATGATTCACTCGACTGCCTCAGCGGAATGGACCGACAGTGACTGGAGAAAGGCCAAACGATTTGGTGTCTGACGTGATCTCTGAGCTTAGGAAGGAGCATGTGCTGCGAAGAGTAGACTACTTGCAATTCCTAATGTTATCTTGCATAAACACACACATGCGATGCATATAATTTTTCAAGGCATATCAAATATTAATGGGAGAGAGATGGAAGCACTGGTTCATTATAACAATGTTTTTCTTGGGTTGGAGAAATAAAGAGTATTCAGCATTGCAGCTGCTGACTGGATATAAATGTGAGAAAAGATTGAGAGAGTGTGTCTGCGTGTATGCATTTGAGAGGATGCAAGGGTTTGCGTGTGTGTGCCTGCGCGCCAGAGAGAGAGAGAGAGAGAGAGAGAGAGAGAGAGAGAGAGAGAGAGAGAAGAAAAGAGAGAAGCATGACCCAGAAAAGGCTTTCATTTCTTTACAGCCTGAAAAGAACAAGTTCAGCTGAAACTTCTCACTAGTTTTTATTTATTTATTTATTTATTTATTTAGCTCTGGCTCTGTTTCAATAAAACAATATCCAATGGTGGGTTACTTTCAAAATGTAGTCATTACATATTACTTTTTAGTTAAGGTAAGGTATGCTATACTGATTTTATATCACTTTTAAGCTACTTTCACAAACCCCTTACAAAGCACAAGATGGGGCATTATGTCAATGGTAGAGAGCAGACTAAATCGAATAGAGAAGATTGCCATAATAATGCTATTGCCTTTAACATGCTGTTTTAGCAGTCTGTTATGTAAACGTCTCAGGGCAGTGGCACTCCTGGCCGCGCGCAAGTGGGACATTTGGAAGAATCGAATAAATGTCTGAACAGCAAATCACAGAACAACCGCGGTGTTCTTGATGTATATGAATTTGTTAACGTGTCAGTTTTTCAGTAACATCTGATGTAGTAGAGTTGCACGAGTACCTTTTCTAGGTAACGCATTATATTGATCGTTACAGTTATAGCTTGTTATTGCATAACATGTCGTTTATGTACAGGCTTGACATTTTATCTGACTGTAGTACTCTTGCAACTTAAATGTCGAAGACGGCACATTTTTCAAGCACACTCCCGCTCAGTGGTCGCTCGCAGTATGATGGACATTGGTTGCTTGCATGCGGCCATGTTGCTCTGGAGAGCCGCAATTATTTCCTCTCGCTTCAAACCACGGGCTGTGGGCGCAAAGCTCGCGCTGGGTAACGAGCACTTGCGCGAGCAAGACTAGCCACACTGTACACGCTGTCTGCTGTTGTTTTAAGCGAGTCACGCGGTGTAGGCCTATCACAAAATATGAAATTCAAGGATTAACTTGCTCTTTGGCATTTAACCACTGTGCTGCCATCGCCGCAGGAATTTTGACTAATTTTATCGAAACCGTACTAACACCAAACCGGGACTAAGCGTGCTCGTTTTAGGAGGGTCGGAAAAAATGTCCTAATCGCGTATAATCGCGCGTATTCAAAACTGGAGCTAAATGATATGCTGTGTGCGTTTTAGCCCATGGCCACGCTTACTCGGTAATGGCCCGGCTGAACAGTACCGGCCGCGAGAAGATGAAAAAGGCCCTCCTCGAGCTCGTTAGCCTTCGAGCACTCTGCCATTAGCGGAGGAAGTCTCTTCCGCTCGCAGTGCCCGAAAGTGCGGTGGCGAACAGCGAAGCCCGCCTAGCTGGCATTAATATTGGAAAAGAGGGAGATTTCCTGCGCACATTATCTATTGACAG
Source organism: Electrophorus electricus (assembly GCF_041902795.1). Classification (NCBI taxonomy): domain Eukaryota; kingdom Metazoa; phylum Chordata; class Actinopteri; order Gymnotiformes; family Gymnotidae; genus Electrophorus; species Electrophorus electricus. Next base: position 9,972,724 of record NC_137509.1, read on the forward strand.
ACTTGCGCAGCCGATGTGGCAGGTGCGCATAGGTACTTATCAAAGAGAGCGCCCGCGCAGCTTTCCCTCAGCGTTGCGTGGAAGACGGAGAAGCGTTTGGTTGGCTCAACGCAGGTTTGCAGGTTTTTTCTTTGCGACAATCACAGGTCTGCGTTTTGAGGAATGACGACTTTTATTAAGTCCATTAATAGCAACCTGGCACTTATTCTACTTCTGAATCCACCAGGCTTGAGGTCAAAAGTTTAAAAAACAAACAAACAAACAAACAAAAAAAACCTTTGTGACTCACCAATCCAATGTCACAATTTTAGGACGCCATCTCCCCTCTCCCTAAGTAGACGAGTAACCTTCACTGCTTGCAGCAGAAAGCCAACGCGAAGAGTGGAAGGCTGTTTTCTACCGACCCCATGTTTGCTAAGGGATATGGGACCAGTCAGGCTTGTGGGCGCCCCTGCAGAGGTTAATGGAAAGAGTCGCCCCCATAAATATGCCACATTATCATCCGCTCTGCGCGCCCACCTCAGCCTCAACACGGATAAATCCCCGTCACCTCAGCCTCCAGGGCCGAGCCATGGCCGTCCGTCAAATACGTGTCGCTGCACGCGCGCATGCGGACATGGACTCACGAGCGAGCGCACGTGGCTTTGCGAAACAAGCTTGTTTTTCGCATTCAATCAATGAAATTAAGCCTGGCTTTTTGTCTGTGTTTGCGTCTGCATTTTAAGTGATAGCAAAAGCCGACAACAGCAGGCTGAGCTGGGGGGAAGGTGATTCAGATTGGAGTGCTACATTATCAAATGAGGCTTGTGTGATCTTACAAAATGTGGTTATAATCTATCCTCAGTTGGCTCAGTGTAGGTAAATACTGACTCTTTCATTCATTCAAACATCCTCCCACCCCAACAACCACGCAACCCTCCACCCTCCTTAAACACGCATTCTGGTCCTTTCATGTCCAAAGTCTCTTCCAGAGCTCTTAAAATTCTGGTGGGTGAAAATAATCTGTACAATAGCAAATTGGCTTTCAATTGCAGCTCAATGTGGCTTAATTGTATTACACCCTGAGAAAGAGATTAGCCCTTAAATCTGACCGGAATAATAATGACCTCATGGGGGTAGCAACAGCATGTCTACCGGAGTCTTGGGGAAGTGGCCTCACTTGTACACATAATAACAGGTCAGACATTCCCCTGCAACATGCTACAATATGGAGGACCGTGAACATTGATGCACTGAAGTTTGCAAGTCTGAAATGTTCTCAAACTAATTACATTAATTTGACCATTTCAATTTAGAGAAGGAAACCCCCCCCCCCCACAATTATGAAACATAGTAATCAATTTTATCCTTCCTGAAAATAATGGGGGGGGGGGGTTGTAACTTAAAGAGAAGGGCAAATTTCTCAGCTTTTCCTCGTCTCCCTTTCCCACCTATATTTGTGTTGACTGGGTGAGAAACGGGGTGTGTTGTTCTCGAAAACTCTTCCTGCGGATATGACTTTCTCACGGAGCTGCGAGAGCTTTGCAGCTGGTTCCTAATTTAAACAGATGCACCACCGAGCATTACACCCAGACCCTAATCAATGATGGGTACAAATATCCCAGCAACCTCTCCGCCCAGGAAACGAGCTGTTTGTGCTGTGTAGTGAGTGCGTTTGGTTGCCCAGGGGAGAGAGGAGTGCATGACGTTCAGGGTATTGGAGAAAACAGGAGCTTCACAATCGAACAAAGGCTAAGAGGTAAAAAAAAAAAAAAAAAAAAAGACAACTGGGCCAGCCCTAGTTTAAGCAGCCGTGCACTGCACAGCTATTGCCATGCAAGTATCAACAATACGGCATCTGAAACACTTGGAAATTTACCAAGGAAGCATAGAATTGGAGTGCCATCTCTGTCTTACTGTTGAGAAATGTGCTACGGTTCCTAGAGGCCAGTGATCTTGCAAGTTATTCAAGGAGCATGGTCCCAAAATATCAATCCACTTTTTTACATTGCAATTCTTAGTTATAGCCACAGTGAACCATAAATGTTTGCCATAAAGGACAAGATTTATGAGGCCTTTTCCATGAGAGAGAGCAGTGGGGGCTGGTGTGTGATGCGCAGAAGCCTGTTTGCGCATGCAGACCAGGTAGCCGCTGAGCTGCAGGTTGTCGCACCTCTCACTTCATGAATATGCATTTTAAGGAGGGGCACTGTTGAAGTGTTAAATTAGGGGAGGAGGTTATGCAAATTAACAACCTGCGGAGATTTATTAATGCAAACTGAGTGGGAAAATGGTGTTTTGGTTTTTTTTGTTTGTTTGTTTTGTTTTGGGGTTTTTTTACAGCAAGAAGATAGAGCTGCAATTACTTTGTCTTCTCTCGGGCCTTCTCACCAACAGTGCAGCAGCCAGCATCAAAGACAGCATCGGTGGAATGACAGAAGAGTTAGAGTAGAATAACTAGAATAACTTTCTTCCACATGCCAGCAAGGGAGGTAATAAAAATAATTTGCCAAGGCACATTATACTGCCATTATTTAATGAAATTTAAAAAATGACATAGAATCAAAAACACAGAAGAGCCTCCTTACAAATTCTTGGCCTAACACAGAACTTTTGGCTGTCCTCCACTTGTAGGCATCTGATTCATTTCAGCATAGTGGTGGGGACTGCTGGCATTCCTCAGGCCGAGCATTGCACTGGCAACGTTCCAGAGGGCAGTGATGTGCCGAGTGGGACATTCTGTAAAGTATCCACTAGCAAATGACAAGACTGTTGCATCTGTATCAGGTAGATTTATTGTGTATGAACTTCATCAAAATATTACTCTTAGTATATAGAAAATAATTGATATGAATAGAATTCCCTGAGTGGAATATTCATATTTATTCCCTGTACTCAGATGCTGTTGTTGTGTATGGTGAGATGGTGACAGATGTGTTGCCATGCTGCTTAAAAGACAATAAAGTCTGTTTTATATTAGCGTCTCTGCTATTCAGATGAGCAATTTTGCAGGTGACATCAACTGAAGATGACATCAGATGACATCACTAAAGTGGTAGGTTGTGATAAATGGACCGCAAATGCGAGTTACACATGGGTTCTTTAGCATTCACTGTGAGCTTTGCTTGCTTCTTAATCCCTTGGATCTCTTGATTTTGTGCATTTCAGCAAGAGGTACTCACTTACATATAAAGTCCCTAAAGTTACTCTTGAGAAAATGAAGATAATTGTCATGCAGGATTTTGCCTGAAGCACTTGACTGCAGTGTCCAAGAAATCATTCTTAAGTTATAATGAGACTTATATTTAATGTTCATTCCATTTTGACAAATGCAGCGTTCTATATTAAATCGATAAAGGCCATGATTTGCCCACATGCACACATATACACCAGGTCTTCACCAGGTCTTCACGGTGAGAGTAACATAACAACAAAACCAAACCAGTTTCACAAAATAGCAGTTATGCGCAAAATCAACGATATGTGGCAGAGAATGACAAGTAAGCTCCGTGGAAGACAGCACATCAACTCATCTTATAGTTCCTATAGTTACAAAAATTGTTTTTATAAAATGTAATGCAAATCTACTCATGAAATGAAAGAACCTGTATGAGGCTGACCCTGAACAGGGAATGAACCAGTGGACCAGTTTTGCCTCTGGCAATGAGTATAGGGCAAAGATTTATTCAGTCATTCTATTTCACTTATTACTCTGCTTTTTTTGTTTTATGTTTAATAAAACAGCTCAGACCGAATGCATGGGTATGTTTTCTGCCTCCTGTGTCAAATCAATTTGTTTTATGATTACATCTATTTAACTAAAAACACGCCTGTTGAATTGCTAAAAGTGGTTCATATGCAAGTTCTGAGCAAGTCCTTTTTAATTCTTCCCCCTGAGCAAAGAACACTAGATTAATAATACTGCAGTAATCCTAATCATTTCTGTATGTGGTTAATCCATGTAACTGCCTAATGACATGATTAACTGTACAGTTAATCCGAGACCCCTTGCAGATGTAGCTTTCTACAATAGGACCCAGTCAGACAGTCAAGAAGTGAATGTCTCTTCTATGCATTTTCTTCCCTCTTATATACAATAAGGAATATGGAATCAACAGACTCTTCTTTCATAAACTCCATACTATCCATATCTCTATCTTACCATAACACCCTAAAAAAGGTCCATTTTGAGCAGGCAGTCTAGCACTTGCTCTGTACTCCTCTATTGTAAAGCCCAGCACCCCTGGTCCTAGTGCAATAGAGAGCAGCGACTCTAATGTTTCTACTCTGCTAGAGGACCGAGACCCTCATCCTCCGTCGGGGTGAAGTTATTTCTGGTCGGGCCACACAGCCGTGCCTCCTCTGTCAGGGGAAACGCCAGCCATGGCCCTTTCTCACGGAAAGCAAATGAAATGAAATTACTTTCATCTGTAAACAGTTTCCTTTTATGGCCGGCCGGTGTCGGGTGGCAGAATTGCATTTCTCTTTCTCCACCCTGCCTCCACGCTCCCTTCTTTTTTCCTCTTCTTCCACCTGCTCTCCCTCGATCCATTGCTCTTGAAGTAAAGGCATGTTGATGGAGGGTGAGTGGAGGGAAGAGATGTACAATGTGTTCGTGAATTCTGTGGAGTTATTGTTTTTATTGATTTTCATAACGGAGGTGGGGAGGATCAGGGGATCGTGACACCTGACATTCATCACGCCACTCCGCATCGACCGCCCAACGTCATTGGCTAAAAAGCAGGAAGAAGGGTCAAAGAGGACGGAGTGTCCAAGAGCCCACCATGGCCACTTACTG
>NC_137509.1:9982500-10002500 GCF_041902795.1 Electrophorus electricus
ATCCTATCTCCTGTCTAAACATTCCCTAATGGCCTGGACAGCCATGCACAGAACACAGATAGAAAGACAGATAGACAGATATAGAAAAAGAGGGAGAGATAGAGGGAGAGATAAACATGATCATTAATGCTAATGTCGACGCTTAATTAAAGACCAAGGGAGAAGTGCTAGACGTCACTCTCTGGGTGGGCGGGGCCCCCGGGCATTCCGGCCCCTCCCTGCAGGGGAGCATGATTAAGCCCAAGAGAAGTTCCAGTCTTCCTCCACCCCTCCTCCTCCATCTCTCTCTCTCCCTCTCCCTCTCCCTCTCCCTCTGACTCATGGTGTCGGCCGGAACCAGACAGGCGGGGAGGGGGGGAAATAAAACAGCACCAAAGCCAAAAGTGAGGATTCCATTTCCTGTGTTTCAGCAATAAGGAGGGATAGGCTTCCTCTACTCAGATATCCCTGTATGCTCCTCTCTGCTGCTCCCAAACCCAAACAGAAGGCGCAGCGACAGAAAGAGGACCCCAACACCCCAACACGATACTCCTGCTGTACTCCCGCCACTATGAGACATCAAATATTAATCCTGATGATGACTACAGTGTATGAGACCGCAGGCAGCAGGGTGCCAGATGGCCACGCCGCGTCTCCGTTCCTCCTTTGTCCCATATTTATCCGTCTTACTATGCTGCGAGACCACCTCTGTAGTCTGTAATCCGTCCCCCATAATCCCTGGCTATTGATCGATGAGCAGAGAGGCGGGCTAAGCAGAAGCAGGGAACGAGGAGAGCGGCATTCACGCAACTGGGCCTTGCCGGACAGGGGTGGGACTTAGGCTAAAGCCCCCATGTGGAGGAGAGGCACAATGGAACTTGAATAAAAGGCGCCTGTTGTTTTGTCTTCTACTATCCCCCCCCCTCCCCCCCCCCCCCGAGTCTTTCCCTGAGTCACCATTCTCCCTCCAAATTTCGGCAGCCTCGCCCACCAGCGAACACCGGGATTACCGGAGGAGGCAAAAGTATGCGAGAGGTTCCCTGCGGAGCCACGGGACCGAGGTGCCTTCGTCATTGGGAGGTCAGCGTGGCGAAGGATGGGGCTGACTCTCGGAAACGTCATTCTAGTTACGCTGCTCCCCAGCTATCTGCCTCCTTACGCCAAGGTCACGGAGGTCATCCGCAAGTAATAAGTTAATTATATGCAGTGGCATGCCACTCTAAATGTCTGTTGACCAAGGAAAGCGACTCAGCGGACATTAGCAGACATGCCCACTAACGACGCTGCTACCCTAGAAATGGATCAGTCTGGCCCTGTCTGGCATTATCCCCCATGCCATTCGAGCCGCGTTCTCTCAACCTTGCACACACCCTGTTCGGCTGGCTCCGCCCACCGAAAAGCCTCCTTATCTGTGCTGACGGGCGCCAGTCACCGCCTACATCTCAGCCAGCGTCTCACACCTCGTGCTCGGTTGTTCCTGCTTCTAAAGTGTTCCGTGCTTTTGTGTACAGACAGACTTCAGCAGGGTCAGTGTTCTTCCCACTGAAGACTGTGTGCCAGCACTGCACATCGATTTCTTCTACTTCTGCTGTGGTGCGGAAGGTCTTGCACAGAAGCTGAGCGAGCGCTCGCTCCTCTCTCTGTCTCCCTCCCTCTTTCTTTGCCTCTCTCACTACTGTCCGCAGCTACGCTCTTACAACAATTAATTAGGAGGCAGACTAGCGGGTTAGAACAGAGTGAAGTCAGAGGCTCCCTGCGTCGCGTGGTCCACAGGAAGTAGGGCTTGGATCTTTAACTGTGCGTGTGTGTGTGTGTGTGTGTGTGTGTGTGTGTGTGTGTGGGGTGGGGGCGAGTGTGTGTGTGTGTGCATGGTGGCTGGGTACATGGAGTCTGTTCTGGCTGTCTTTCTCTCCGTCTCTCTCTCTCTCTCTCTCTCTCTCTCTCAGTTATAGCTGTTTCTCTCTTTCTCTATCTCTCTCGGTTCTGTCTTTCTCAATGCATCAAAAGAGATGCACAAATAAATTCAAATAAACATTTTTCTGCTGTTCATATATACATTTTGTGAGTGTGCGTGTGAGGGAACATGTATTTGATTGATCATTCACACACACACACGCGCGCGCACGCACGCACGCATACGCGCACGCGCACACACACACACAGTTTCCTCATTTGTCACCATTAGTTGTCCTTGGATATTTACCTGACTGAGAGCCACAATGCACTGTAGGCTAATGAGCTCACTTTTTCCACAGCCAAATCCCCACCTCCCCTTGTCCCTGAAGTGGCTCCCACAGTTAAAGAACACAGTTTGCTGGGATGGGGCTGATAGAACGCCTCGCCACCGGAGGGCTTAGAGCGAGTGCGTGGTCCAGGGAAAGAGCCTGCGCATGTGTGTGTGTGTGCATGCGCGCGCGCCATATATCGTGTGGGGATGGAGAATGACAAGCGTGCGGAGTGTAAATGTTTGTGGTACGGCTTTGACAGAGTGGATATTAGTGATGCATGGGTGTTGATGCTGTAGAAAACCAAAGCTATAATGGAGATGCTCCCTCTTAAAGACCAGACCCAATGCTTCGCTTAAATACAGTAAACACAAGTGAGCTTTGAGATACACACACACACGCACACACTGCCAGCGTGCATGTTTGCATAGAAACTCACATATCTGCACAAGCTGACACACCTATAATCCCTTAAAGGGGGCTTAAGGACTCTCAGAAGTGTGTTCCCTGTAGGAGAGACCACAGACAACCCCACTCTGCCAATAATTAGTATTGTTTGAGCTTTTAAAAGGCAGAGTCAATTACTCTATTACAAAGACATGAGGAAGAATCGTTGCATGTGCATGTGAGTGAGTGAGTGAGTGAGAGAGAGAGAGAGAGAGAGAGAGAGATAGAGAGAGAGAGAGAGTGTGAGAGAGGGAGAGAGAGAGAGAGAGAGAGAGAGAGAGAGAGAGAGAGAGAGAGAGAGGGGTGATGAAGGAAAGATTTACAGGTGTCATTATGGGGCAAACATTCAAATCAAGCTATATTTTAACAAATTGGTGGTCTAAATAAAACTTGTAATTCCTGAATGGGAGACTGCAAAGCTCTGTGTAATGAGCTCACGGAGTCACAGACAGCTTTGCATGCAGTGAATCTGGCCACCACACTATTGTTATGATCCTTGATGGTTCAAGCCAAACCAAAATGCTGCTTCACAGTCACTTTTAACATTGTAAAATGCATTCGGCACTCTAGACCAGATGTTGGAGCCTAAAATGGCCACTTCTGCTTGGTGTGCTCCGAACATAGTAACAACCAACGGTCTATAAGGTGTTGCTATGGAAACCCAGGTAGATAAATGAGTAGATACAGGTGAGAAAAAAAAAAAAAATAAAAACTTGCCGGTCCATCAAAAACCATTAAAGGAAGGAGATGGAGTTAAATTAAATTTCATTATTTCTTTAATCATCTTCACAATTTAAGGGTCTTTAATCTTTGATTACAATGGACCCTATTTAATAACCTTGCTGTAAAATGAATACTGGGCAAAATGAAATAATTAAAAGTCTTGTGAGATAAGATTCTTGTCTGTCTTTTTCTTCATTTTCTGGACAAATTGGATGAGGCTCACACAAGATGCCTGTGTGACGGACGGCTAAATAGATCGTATGAATGGCTAAATTAATTAAGGCGTGAACAGAGCATCTATTGAAAGGAAAGATGGTAAGTTTCAATCAAGCCCCACCCTCTGCACCACCACCAAAACAAGCCGCTTTGTAACGAATGCCTTGGAACTGCTGAGATTTAGCTGAACTCTGTGCGAGTCAAGTGCAAGTCATTTGTTAGTTGTGTAATGCAGAACTGCTTCTTGTGAAACTAGCGGCTTTGTGGTAATGTGGTTAAATCCTTTCTGAAGCCTGGAATAAAGACAGGGCCCCACGGCAGGCTGGCATAAAGGCGGGCACCTCGGCAGGTTGGCATATAGGCGGCCACTACTGCTGGGATGGTAAGCACTGCTCAAAGTGTGGTGTGTGTGTGTGTGTGTGTGTGTGTGATGGAGCATGTCCTGCCACTGGCCAGGGTGGGAGGGAATGCCGCTGTGGTCTAGGCAGACGACGAGGACACACTCAGTTCGCACTGACTTTCCCTCTGTTCAGCTGCTCTCCAGGGAAGAGGCCTAAATAAAGTAAGTATTAACTCTAAGACTCTAAGTAGCAGACAAGCAGCTGGGTCTCTCTGTCTCTCTGTCTCTCCCTCTCTCTCTCTCCCTCTCTCTCTCTCCCTCTGTGTTGAGAACTGGGCCATGAGGTTTCTGCATCCTCTATCAAACCCCTGGAGATTTTCACACACACACACACACACACACACACACACACACACACACACACACACACACACACACACACACACAACACACACACACACACACACACAGACAGGCACACACACACAGACAGGCACACACACACACCAGGCATGTAGATGCAGTTCATGCCAGTTCATACTTATACATGTTTCATTTGCTTTACAAACCACTGGAATTTAGTGCTGAATAATTCACTGTTGTAGGCATGCTCACCTTTTTGGCAAAAACACAGACTGCATTACCCTACCAAAACTCTAGAGGTGAGGACACACACACACAGCCCACATTACTGTAACAACCTCTCAAACCTCTTCAATAGGCCTCATTGATTTAAACAGATGACATGCACTGGGGCCTTGGTGGGAAGCCCCAGAGAGGCGGGGTGTGTGCCAACAGCAGGCCACTGACCCAGCATGGAGTCGCATTCAGGGACCCTGAACAGAGGCCACCTGCCTAGATAACCACCATCTACCACTGGGCTATAGACTGGCAAAAATCACTCAGGTAATTGATAGTCTATGAGCATGTGTGCGTGTGCGTGTGTGTGTGTGTGTGTGTGTGTAGGAACAGAGCAACAGCAGACTGTTGTTGCAAAATTCATGTGTGCAACATGTGGGAATATAGGGGGTACTCTTTCTTGGAGTATAAGCAGATTCAAAATGCCGACATTCGTGAAGTCGAAAAACTGCAGTTCTTCAACAGAACAAAAGGGGGCACCGCAGAGTAAACTTTTATAGCTCACACTCCTCCACTCTCCAACATTCTACAATCTAGACCAGCTAAATCAACCAACCCCAGACCCTGTCGGTAAAGTGCAACTGCTTGTTCCAGCAGAAGTCACTGTGCATTTTCACTGATTGGATGGCACCATTTATTCCATAAGAAAAGGGCATGAATTATGCTCTTCAAATCTGTCAACAAAAATCAATTTATACTCACTAATTCCCATCAGGTTCTACTTCACTTGCGCAATACTGACTCGATAAAATTAGCACATAAGCTAGCGTGCTTTGCTCTTGTTCTTGAAAAGGTTAGCTTCATCCTATTTTAGCACACACAGATTGCTGAGCAGTATGTTTCTTTTACCTGCAGGCTATAGCATATGTAGTATGTTGGCCATATCGATTCAGGAACAAGCCCAAGAAAATGACCCTCCCTCAAACTGGCTTCTATTCTTTTATTAGTAATACAGAGCCCGTTAAATTGAGCGCCAAGATGCGTTGAGGATAAAGTTTAGCAACAAGGGCAGGTAAGACATTGAACTGAACCTTCTGCGTCATCCAGAGAGGTTGCAGATCTCAGCCGGGCTTCAGTTAGTCAGGGTACAGACAGGCCTTGGCCAGTTTCCTTTCGTTGGGGCTACAGTTAGCATTCACACTAATTTCCACGACCCAGGCCGATCCTCCTGCGCGGACTGTAGCTCGTCTCGCTGCAGATATTAATAACTGCTGGCTGCTCTCCACCCATAAAGCAGACGGCTGATTGGTTTAAAATGAGCTGCAGTTCAGAGCTCAAATTGAAATTGAAATCTATCGACTAGCCGCTGAGCGAGGATGGGCTCACATAGCAACGAAGCGAGGGATTAAACAGACTCGTTCTTCATGAAATTAGAACAAAAAAAAAAAACATGGCACGTTAGGAGAGGACAGAAGAGGACAGGAGAGAGGAGAGGAGAAGGGAGGAGAGGGGAGAGGGGAGGGGAGAGTGGAGAGGAAGAGAGTCAGGAATAAGTAGGTAAAAGAGAGTTTATATTACTTAAATTTGTCCTGTTCATTTGCCATAAGAAAACAGATTCATTATTCTCTTTCTGTTCACAATACAGGCAATGTAAGAAAACACAACTGTAACCAAACTGTCAGACCTACACACTCACACACTCACACAGTGGATTTGTGCACTCAGACGAGCAACGGTGAAACTCCTCACCATGTCATGCACACTTATGTCCATGCCTAAATAGATCAAAACAAGTGCAGGCTGAAACCAGCTTGAAAGGTCGAGTATGGAGCCTACCTAACAACGTGCTCAAAACTCCCTCTGCCTCTCACGCTGTGAGAAGTGTTTACTGTAGTGGGCTGGAACTGAGGAGCAGAGGACTATCCAAACACTGCCAGTGCCATCAGAGAAAGGCCACAACGTCAGCATCTCTGAGCTTTCTCCACAGAGAGAGAGACTCTGTGTGTGTGTGTGTGCGTGTGTGTGTGTGTGAGAGAGAGAGAGAGAGAGATGTCCATTCTCCAGACCATACAGCATACTCGTTTAGACAGTGAGTGAGAGCTGAAAGCTACCCAGGAGTCTTAACCTGACGTTAATGCTGGGTTCAGCACATCTGTGAGTGGATCTATCTGCTAAAGTGAGCCATCAGACTGCAAGACTCCACTTTAAACAGATATGGCTGCTGTTCCTAATCCAATCTCCAGGTGCAAAAAAATGGGGAGTATTTAGTTATGGCCTCAGGTAAAAAAAAAAACAAAAACAAAACAACAACAAAAAAAACAACAAATATGTCTGACTTCCTTTTATAATAAAATATAATGTATAGTCTAACAAAAAGTGTTGCTGGACAAAAATAAGATAATATATAAGCATACATAATTTTTATACACACACATGCACACACACACACACACACACACACACACACACACACATATATATATATATATATATATATATATATATATATGTGTGTGTGTGTGTGTGTGTGTGTGTGTGTGTGTAATTTCACTACATTCAGTATTGACACAAAATGAATAATAAAAACCTAAAAACCATATACACAGTTACTCCGCACGAGGCTATTTTATGACTCGTGTTACATTTTTAATTGAACTGCCTGATCCGAATGATACGGGCCTGTTATAAAACCCTTATAACCAGTTTTATATCCACCCGCGTTAGTGACGTGTTAAAACGTGCCGCGTCGTGCCCTGGCAGCGGTATGGCGTTCTCCGACATTGCTCAGGAGAGTGGCAAGGTTGTCCTGCTAACTGTCACATCCGCGCTCCCGTTGCATAATTCTCCGCGGCAGCTCGGCGGCGCGTTTTCCAAACAGCTCTGAATCATTCGGGAGGCAGCGGGCCGAGATTATAGCGCACATGAAGGGCCCTTTGATTAGCCGCGGAGCGCCGGTCTTTATGCCGTTCGTTCTAGCCCCGTGCGCCTCTTCATCGGAATACGTGACAAGAGACAGCGGAGATTACAGGCGTCTGAAGTCCCTCATGCCGCTGTAATAAATTAGCAATGCCGGCTATGAACAGCAGTCCACGCCAGCTTGCCAGTAGTCATTTACTATCATATCACCATTGTTAAGATCGTCATTTTACTCACAGCACGGAGTTAGAGGGTGAATGGTAAGATGTGGGCAGTCTCTTTTTCCTACAGGTGTGCGCTCATTTGTCTATCTGTCGCTTCTTGGCTTTCGCTACTTGCCGTCAGCTGGCTGAGGGGAACAGGTGGGGCAGTTCTGAATGAAGACAATTAAACACCTCTGAGACACAGAGGCAAGTCCTTTCATCACCCCCCCCCCCCCCCCCCCCCAACTCTTGCTGTCTTACCCCCCTGTCTTTCCATCCCTGTGACAGGAGAGCATGGTAATGCAGGCCTCTTGGCTTTGGCAACTCAACCCCAGGGTCAGGACGCGTCACTCACTACAGGTCACTAGGGGGCGCACTATCAAGCTCAATTACCATTATCTGTCAGTCAAACTAGTGTAGTATGTCAGTATCTGCACAACAAGGGATACATATATCCATCTTCATTAAGAGATCAAATGTATGATATGCTTTCATGGCAGATGATATTAAACCATTGTTACTAGATTAAGACCATACAAATAATGCTAGCTAGGATTATGATACATAAATTATCTCTTAAATAGATGACGTAAATTTTACTTGGCAGAGAACTTCACACCTCACGTACTGATTCTGTGCATGCAATTCTAAACAAGAAACCTAAGAAACACACACACACACACACACACACACACACACACACACACACACACACACACACACAGACAGACACACAAAGCTGTGAAGAATTTGATATCTTTGCCAAAATGTATTCTGCAAAAACACAGAATAATAATATATTCACATGTTAATTAATTTGCAGCAGGGTGTTGTTCACATTAACAGACTTCTAAGAATAGCTGACAGTGACAATGAGCACTGTACAGAAAGCTACATGGTCTTCAGTTCAAACAGACCCAGAATCCACTAGAACAACAACACACACACACACACACACACACACACACACACACACACACATAAACACACACACACACACACACACACACACACACACACACACACACACACATACACACACACACACACACACACATCCCTGCATGTTTCACTTATGTGTTCTGATGTTATAAAAACGGACTCAGAAAGCGATACAGTGTCTGACCATAATTACTAAAGAATCTTCCAGAAACACTGGGCTATCATGGCTGCGCTGTTTGTCGGGGGAGATTAGTTCCTCGGTCTCCTTCAACAGCAGCGGCAGGCAGCGAGCAGTGACGACTGTCAGCTCACGTGATTACGCCTATAGAAGAGCACTTCATAGCCATGTTCCACGCTCACACTTCTGGGGGTGCCATTTTCAGCTGACTCTATCCCCAGACTTCAGGTTGAGACACACTTCCTCTAGCTCAGCCCTAATTCTGACAATTAATTACTGCGTTTCATTATGACTGACTGAAGATCATTCATTCTAATGTGCTTGGGGAGAATATTGCATTAGTATAATGACACCAGTACACACGATATAGTGTGGCTGAAATCCTATAGGGTGTTATAGTACAATACCAGCTGCTCCGACATCAGTTTGAATTTGGTACTATCCGGTTATGCTAGGATGATTCTATACCATTAGGTAGAGAGTCACTTTGTGTGCAGAGCCAACCTCAACATGATGACCTAAGCAGACCTAAATGGTAGATGCAGACAGACAAATACAAACACACGCACACACACACACACACACACACACACACACACACACACACACACACACACACACACACACACACACACACACACACACACACACACATTTGAGTGGCATGCATCCTCTAATGGTTGTGTTTAGGGAGAATCATGCATTCAGCTGGTCTTGTGATCAATGCTAACACCATTACTAACATCACTCATCTGCTTTCTAGTATATATTTATGAGCTCAGGAGAGCTGCTTTTCCTGGCACACTTCTGTCCTTTGTGTGTGTGTGTGTGTGTGCATATGGAGGGGGTGATTGTCCGTCTGTCTGTCAGACAGACAGACAGACAGACAGACAGACAGATAGATAAGAATGCATAGGCTGTGCGTAAAATCTACAAACATTGCATGTGTTAGTACACTCGTGTGAGGGCTAATCCACTTACTGATGTAAACATATGTACCTCCATTTCCAGGAATGGCCTCTGATCCAATAACACACGTTACCACAGGAGCAGACGTTTGTTTGCGTGGGTGTGTGTGATGCTCACAGGTCCATAAATGGTTTGGTATGCAGAACATTGAGACTAGCGCAAAACATCTTCATATTCATGTTGTAGTTCCAGTCCAAAAAACCTGACCAATATGTCCATTACAGGGAGCAAAGGCAGACTTCCCTGTAATCAAGCTGGTGTTATAAATGCCATAGCGGTCCCATTCACATTACTGTCCATCCCTGGCTCAGGGAACTGATCAGGATTTACTAGTGGTGCATATCTGAGCTTTGATTAGTGGCTTTAGACTTCAGTTGCTTCTTTTCTGTGTGTCATGTCTGGTGGTAGAAAATGAATCATTTATGACTTTCTGGAATCAGAGACCTTGAGGAGGGAGACAGACAGAGAGAGAAAGAGAGAGGCAGGAAGAGGCAGAAAGATGGGAGACAGTAAATATTGGCTAGGTTGAAACCAAGGACGGCAGCATCTGCTTGGGGCACTACAGTATATTTCCCCTGGTGCACACAGACCACCCTCATCACTATAGGCCCCGTGCAAGGCGCTCCAGCAATATTAGGATTTAAGATCACACACACACATACACACACAAACAAGCACTCTTAAAAGTCCTACATTTTCTGTGCACAAATGTTAAATTGTCATTCATGGGGAGAAGCAGGACTTACAACAAAGTAAAGAAAAACTCCAGTATGTGCTAAATTAAGGCCTTTCTGTTTACCTCTGTGGGAAAGAAATAGGTAGACAGAGTGATAGAGCTACGGGGAGACAGAGAAGGAGATTTATCTTGCACCGCGACGGCCTGGTAACACAATAGAACTTGTCTGGCTCGCTTGTCTGGTACTCCTGTCACTGATATGTACAGGAAAGCGCACGCAGGCCCAGAGGAACCGCAGAACGGCACCCCCCCACCCCGCCACGCGACGTCCCGCTAGCGTCCGCCTGCGGCCCCAGAAACCGCATCGCTCTGTCCTCCTTCTCTCCCTGTCAACTCCATACCCACCAGCGAACACTCGGCAGAGTTCCTGCCCCAGTCCTAGTGCACCATGGGACGTGGGACGCAGTTCTGATTCTATTATTAGCCCGCGAAGCTGAGAGTCTCCATAGCGTCTCGCCTTGATAAATGAGAGTTGGTTAATTGGATGCCGAGAAAATGCCCGTTTGCCACTTTTGACACGTCTGGATCCCCAAGCAGATGAGCGCTGAAGATTTACAATTAAGTGACGTTAGGTGCGGGGAAGACGGCTTATGCACGACTGCTGGGCCAACCGATTAGGTGGGAGAATGATATTAAGACTGCAGCCTAAACAGATGATTATAAAAGTGATGGGACTAGCTGAACTCTTCGCCGCTATGCCAAAGAACGGGGTGGGTTGGGCTGGAACAGATATGAGGTTTCTGATGTGTAGAGCACTGCGTGTCCTTTGTCTTGGTTCCTTATTATGACTCTGTTGTGACAGTTGGTGTCACTTGTTTTTGTAAAGGATGAGTGAAAAAGAGAGTGAGAGACAGAGAGAGAGAAAGAGAGAGATATGGAATAAGACACCTGTAAAAACAGGAATTTATCGTTTTTTGTTTTTTTTTCTACCCTGGTAGACTCAGGCTCCGCCCACGAGGACTGCAGTGCCTGAAAATGAAGGTCTAACCGTCTAACGTACTGACACCTGATACAACAAACACACCCCCACTGCACCCCCAAAAGCCCCTCTCAACTGAAAGAGCTTGGTCCCATCTGTAAGGTGTGGGCAGAATTAGTAAGTGTTTCAGGGAACTGTGAGACCTCTAAACTGGGAAGGACAGAAGTGTAGAAAGTGATGAGTGCTCTCTGTGGCCAATCTGACAGTCAGACCAGCAAGGCACATCCAGTACCAGGGGGCCATGCTTGTCTTCATTGAAAGTTTGTGGTGTGTGCTTTATAAGAACCTACAGAATAAACCCAAGATGTCCCCAAACAGATGCATGACGTTAAGTGACACACGCCATAGAACCGCAACCTGCAGTGCGTTGATGTTTAGGGCTGATATTTAGGTTTGATGTGTAGATTTCCGTAACCGTTTCCAGCCCCAGAGAGCTACGGACAGTGCACGTGGCGATGATGGCAGATTTAAAGCCACACACGGTGCACTTTCCCTTATTCCTCATTGTCTTCCTCAAGCACTCCTGCCTTAGGGTGCGGTAACAAAAAAAACCCCTCTAAATCTTTAAGTCCCCCCTCCTGCCCAAACACACACACACACACACACACACACACACACACACACACACACACACACACAAACAAATTTAAACACTAAGTTGTTCAAATCCCCTCACAAAAAGTCTCCCGACAGCTCCCCCCAAGCCAACTAGATGTAAAGTCATTTATTGTTGTGCAGTTCTGAGTTACCAATGTCCCAGTGGCCCCTTCACGGGCCCACCCACCATGGCTCCTCTGTGAGAGTAGCGGGGGTGGATAATTCCTGTGTAGGTGCTACATGTATTGTATGTGCAACCCCAGATTACACTGGCACAAAAGGATATGCAATGATAATCCATGCTTAAGGCATGTAAGAACAAAATACAGAAACAATAAAAAGCTTAAAAAACCCCCAAAACAAACAGAAAAGTAAAATAAACCCACCAGAACAAAAAAAAATCAAAATAATGTAATTTCTTAACCCAAAACATCTGGTCTGGGCAGATTACCTTGAGACAATTTGATTAATAATAAAGAGGTATGGGTACTTTTTACTAATAAAATGCAGATTTAGAGGTGATTTGGAAGTCTCTTAAGTAACAAGGTGAAGAGGACAGAGGACAAGAGGTGTGTGTGTGTGTGTGTGCGCGCACGCACAGGGATTAAAATGATTTATGCCTCACTGGCATGCCTTTCCCTTTCACAACATGAGGGGAGAGGAGTCTCTCATCACTCATATCACTCCAGCGCTTTTCAGCCCTTCCCGTAACGCACTCCATTTCTCCTCTGCCTCACCTTCTGCCGTGGAGCAGGGCCGTCCAATCGCACGGCTGCCCCACGGGTGCCGTCATAGCCCACCTTTGACCCGGACACACTGTCTGTGACATCATAAGAACCTGCCAGAAGTGCAGCATGTGCAGCACAAAAGGTGAGTCTCTCTCTCTCTCGATGACCAGCAAGTGCAGCAAGACCAGCAGCCATGCTGTTTTAGCCTTGATTAATAACCCTGATGGAATGCTGAAACATCAACTTGAGCAAAATGGAGATTGGCCATAAATAAAGGAAAAATATTTGCTCAAGTCAAGTCAGAGACACTTATGGTAATTTATTTGGTAATAGGTTTGACCCGAAATATTTGAAAAACCTTTGCGGCAGTGTGATTTGCTCCAAACGACAAAACTTTTGTTTTTTAACTAACGATGCCAAAAGTTCATATCCGGCTAAGTGTTTGGCTAGTTGCTCAACAGCAAAAATCCTTTCCAGAATCACTTACCACCGCTACCACACACTGTGTAGGCAGATTTTGACTGGATTAGCAGACCTCTCATTGTTTTACTTTGGCAGAGCTAGCCGCTGAAGTGTGCACTAATAGCAATGCTAGCAGTATTTTCAAATACGTATGCTGCCTGTTTTCTGTCAGCTTTAGAGATGCTAGCTGTGTAAAATGAAACGCCTTAGCGTGCTCAGCGATGAACGAGCGCACAGCCAGCGTCGCACCTGTTGACGTAGCCTCCTGCTTGCTCGAAGCATACGCGCACCCTTATATAAGCAAGTTATACGCAAACGTTTACGAATGAGCTCAGCTATTGCACAGTCCCTCCCTTTTCTTCAAAAAGACACCGAAAGAGAGAGAGCTTAACCGAGACAACGGAGCCGGTCCGTTTGGCATCCAAATGCGGGTTAATTTTCCTTTATCATCCCTACTCTGTGTGTGTCTGTTAAAACCAGAGATAAGGCAGGAGTCCACCGGCTCAGGGAGCTGACAGTAGGCTGATGTGCTCTGGAGGACTCCACTGCTTGTTTCCATTGATAAATTAAATCCCCCTCCAGTTCAGCCACTGCCTTATATGGAAGTCAATTCCAATTTGTCTCTTTTTGTTTGTGGTTTTGTCATTTGCGCATGTACACGTGTGCGTGTCCTCTCCTCGGGGTGGGAAGTGTATTGAGAGTGAAAGTGAAGGTCTATTCTCCGGATTAAGCCTCAGCACACTTCTGTCACTACGTGTAACGTGTGGGCCGGGCGGATGGCTTCTGTCATCCAGCCTCCTCCACCACCACCTGCAAGCCACGTTCACCAAGATCAAGTCCCAGGAATGACATGCATGCCTAGAGATGAAAAGA
This sequence comes from Electrophorus electricus, assembly GCF_041902795.1. Classification (NCBI taxonomy): domain Eukaryota; kingdom Metazoa; phylum Chordata; class Actinopteri; order Gymnotiformes; family Gymnotidae; genus Electrophorus; species Electrophorus electricus. The sequence continues at coordinate 9,996,593 of NC_137509.1, forward strand.
GAGAGAGAGAGAGAGAGAGAGAGAGAGAGATAGATAGATGGAGAAGAACACAGGGCAGCGGGGGAGTGATGATGCTTAGATCGGTACAGCACTCCAGAACCTGGGCTGGTGTGAGCAGACCTTTAGCCTCCTCAGGCCAGCAAGCAGGCCAGAGAGCACGGAAGCATCTCTAATCCCTCAGAGGAGTGGAATAAAGTGTCAAAAAGGCCTACGTGTACACGCGCACACACACCCACACCCACTTCCTCTCGACCAGGTGTGTCCCTGTAGGTTTCTATAGGTGGCTAATCCTGATTTCCGGAACGGGGTTAGAAAGCTTATTCTTCAGTGTTTGTGGTCACTACCCATGTTAGCGTCTGATAACTGCTTGCGTGTTGACTGGCTTCTCTTTACGTTACAACAACCTTTCTTCCTTCTGAGGCTCTTTTATCCTCCGTTCAAATCTCGGATCATTGTCCCCAGGAGCATTTTATTCTGTTTTCTTTTTTATTTTGATTGATGATTTTCCTTTTGTGGGTTGTGGTATGTGGGAGGTTAAATGATTCAAGGGGGAGGTTGTTTTCGTTGCCATTTCAACACCCCGGTGTCGATACAAGGCTGTCGCCTGGCATTCCAAGCGCTTCCTGCCTGTCTGATGTTGATGTTGAGATTTCCCCTGTTTTCAGCTCTGTCTCCAATGTCGCCATTTAAAAAGGGAAAAGACCAGAATTAGAAGCACAGTGGGAGATATGGCAGTTGGAAGGACTCGAATGAAATTTGTCAGGCCGCAGGCATACTTTACATGACATTTCAATAATTATGTGCCGATGCATATTCACCTCACAACAGGCATCAGATGAAAATAGATGCCAAACGTAATTCCCCAGACTGTCAGGTGTTTGTTTTATTTGTCTAGCTGCAGCTACAATTCATTCGGCTTCCTTGACCTCTCCCTTCACACGAACGGGCAATTTCGTTTGTCAGAAAGACAGAAAAAAAAAAAGAAAAATTGATTTTTTTTTTTCTCAAATGAACTTTTTTTTCCTTTATTGTTCAATGTGGTTTGTTTGAATGAATTAATTTTCTTTGTCGCACCTGAAATGTAATATATGTAAGTAAATATATTATTGGTATATTTATTTTTGTATTTATGTTTAGAAATATAGCAGGATTTGAATGAATGTCCAAATCCACAACTGTTATTACTTTATTAATTATTTATCAAATATTTATATACTTTATATTAAAATACAGGCATCATATTTATTACCAAAGTAGTACATAAGATCTAAATATCATATTAATCATAAATATGATAAAATGTTAATGTTCTTAAAATTGGTACTTGATCATTCTTGAGGAAAGTATAGTTATTTAATATAGTAATATAGTAATCATTTTAAACTCTTTATTAGTGACAGTTGCTGTCTTCAGCATGCTGTGATTGGCTGGTTAAAAGGTCACAGAGGTCATGCTGAGGGGTATGGGCTGAATTAGTAGTGCGAAGCAGCACATACTGAGAAAACATAAGGGGGTCTGACCTATAAGCCACTGGCACAAGCTAAGACAGACACACACACACACACACACACACACACACACTGCCCTAAACACTTTTTCACACACTCTAAACATTTCCTGCCATCTGAAGAGAGAGCAAAGAAACAGCACTCCTTCTCTACAAATGCCAAGTGTTTAATTTTTTTTTCACATGACAAAAAGAATGGGAGGAACAAAGGGGAAAAGAACATGAGGCCTGGGGAGCAGAAGGGGAGAAGAAGGGCAACAGAAGCGGAGAAGAAGGGGAGGAGAAGGTGAAAAGAAGGGGAGAAGAAGGGGAGGAGAAGGTGAGAAGAAGGGGAGAAGAAGGGGAGGAGAAGGGGAAAAGAAGGGGAGAAGAAGGGGAGGAAAAGGGAAGGAGAAGGTGAGAAGAAGGAGAAGAAGGGGAGCAGCGGGCTGGTGCTGGGAAGGCCGTGATCCATCCTCTCCCTCTTAAGCCCTGAACTGTCGTTCCTTCACAGTGGCTGCTCATACATCTCAATACACGGGCAGATTTATACCAGGCCAGCGCCGAGGGGAACAGCAGAACAACCCACCGGCTGTCAGTCACGTTTTGAGGGGGGTGAGAAGGATATTAGGGAGATGGGGAAGGAGATATTAGGGGGTCCACAACTAGCAACTGAGATAAGGTTCCTTTATAGCAATCATTCATCTTGCTCTCACCACAGGAAGATACATCTTTTTGGGGGAAAATTGGTGCTGATTGGTGGAGAATGTGGTCATGAGTGATGGAGAGTGGCCAATGAGCTTATTGATGATTTTTCAGTTGCAGGACAGAGCTTTGCTGACATTTTGTCATCTTCTCTCTCTCTGTGTGTGTGTGTGTGTGTGTGTCTGTGTGCGCGCACGTATGTGAGTTTGTGTGTACAACCCTCCTTTTTTATCCTGCTTAATTTCTGCCTCGGTAATTACGCAGATCCGATGCCTGATGAGACTGCAGGTACTTCAAAGTCTCACCACAAACCCGATGGCAAGCATTTTATTTATCTGAAAGGTCTCAGTGCCACCTCTGCTGCCTGCCTGCCTGGGTTTCCAATACGAGCGTGCTGATTTAAAGAGTCCTGGTCACGTCAAGCACTCAGCAAGGAGCCGAAGAACGCCCACTCCTGCTCGAAAGCGCTGTTGTCACATTCTTGCATGGAGAGTGGCACTATCTGTAGCATGCCAAAGTGCATCACACATGAACCGTGGCCATGTGGAGCTCCGCGAAGCCTAAACACATTCAGACCTGTTTAATGCCTCCAGTAATAGTGGCACTGACCGAACAGGAAGCACGCTAATATGATTCCAGGAGCTCTCTTTGAAGTAACGTAAATGGGCTTTGCTATGTAGATAAAGAGCACTCTTTCGATCTTGCATCTCGTGCGTTCAAAGCGTTCTGGCACGGCTTGACGTGTAGAAGGTAGCCATGGGTCAGTGGGAACAGGTCAGTGTTGCACCATGAGTATGACCACCTGCAGGGAGTATGACCACCCGCAGGGAGTATGACCCATAGTGAGTATTACCAGTTGTAGTGTCACTGACCATCAAACAGAGAAGCTCAGCAAGCCTGCAATAATCCCAGGTAATGGAACAATGCAACACTGGAGTGCGAAAGGTTAGAAATGCCAGTGGTTAGAGCACTTTCTGTTTGAACCCTAACACACACACACACACACACACACACACACACACACACACACACAAAACAGACAAAGAAACATCAAAGGAGAACTGGGGTGTTGCACCTTTTTCACATCTAATGACACCGCCACCTTACATAATAATACCTGTTTCACTTTAATGAACGCAGTTGCTGAGCTCACTCGGAGTTTCACAACTCAGTGTTACTGCAGGTGATTTGAGTAGAACATTCCTGCAGGGGGCACTCCACGTGCTGGGCCGGGAGAGGGCCACTACAAGGAAAAGTCGCAGAATCTTTCCCTTTTAAGAGAGTAATACGTTGCTTATAAATGAGGACTTACGGTGGGTTCTATGAAGTACTGTCAGTGGTACTGAGCATGTGTCAGTGTATGAAAAAACACCGTGTTCACGCGAGTCCCTTGTATCTTTCCCTCTCCCTCCCTCCCTCCCTCTCTCCCTCTCTTTCGTTTTCTTTCTTTCTCTCCTTTGGCATTCTGTTCGCTGCTGGGAGCTCCTCCTTTGCACTTTAATATCCTTCAGAGAGGCACTGTTTCTGTCAATATTGTATTGACTAGAGCGCGTGTGGGGCGGTCTGCATGTGTGTGAGCATGTGTGGCTGGGAGACCCTGGGTTTGTGTATGTCAGCGGGGGTGAGGAGGTGTGGCATGTCTCAGCACACAGGCAGAAAGCCTTTTAACCACAACCACGTTTACTCTGCACCGGGCCAGCCGCGTGCAGCAGCCACAAAAACCCACGCCGGGAACGGCGCGAGACCTACGGCGCGAGACCTACTGCGCGAGTCGCTTCGGGTCTCCCAGTCACTTCGGCTCCGGGCCTTATATAGCATCGATATGGCATACGTTCCCAACAGCTGCTGCTTCACTGAACCTCAATAGGCTGTTAGCTGATTAACCTTATTTTGTTTTGCTCTGCTTGACAAAAACGGCACGTCTTCGCACAGCGCCTTTAGCCGTCATGGTAGATCCGAATCAAGAGATGTGGGGTTGAAGGGACTTGATTTTTTTTCACACTGTTCACGATTCATTTCCAAGCTGTTTTGCTTGTTTTGTAGGTTCCCCCCCTCCCCTCCCCTCCCCTTACGGCAGCCAGCCAGGCACAGGCTTGCTTTGCATTTTTCACAGTAACAACAGGGGAATCACTGCTTTGAAGCTTTGAATAATACCTATACTGCAAATTAGTTGTAGTTTTTTTCTTTTTTTCCACAATCATGTGACCTGGTAAATCCCTGCAGGCATCGGTGGGGGGTGGGGGGTTGTTTGCATGAGTGCGTGAGACAGCAAATTATTTAACCACACGCATGGACATGTTCACACACACAACTCTTCACACATGTGTAGTCTTGTGTGTTAGATTCTAATTTATGCCATTATTTTTCTGTTTGCTACAACTATGCCCAGGACAGATCTCTCCCAGCAGATCACCTTTGAATGGCCCAGATGCAGGCCATAAGACTGCAGTCTGTACCCATCTAAAAATGATTTCAGATCAGTCCTTAATCTGTGGGAAGCTTAATTTCAAACCCAGTCCTTCTTAGAATTTCTCAGACTGAAGAGACACATCATGGGAGGTTTGCCACAGCATGGCCACGTTGTGAGCCGACATTATAAAGGTGTTTCATGGAGACTAAATGGGAGTATCGAAACAGACACAACCAACCAGGATTCTAATTCTTCACACAGTTATTGTTCCCACCTGAGTCCCAGAGATGGAGCCATGGCTTATTGCACTGGGCCACTCATGAGCTTTTTGGTAATATGAATAGCTTTAATAACACACTCCTCACACTACCATCTGGTCCCTTGGATCCAGCTCATCAAATGCACCATGGATGAATCAGGCCTTTCCTACTGCTCCTCTTTTTTTAAGGTATTCCATGTTTCATCTAGGCACAGGCAGATCTCTTCCAGTAAACTGCATGTGTTTATGTTTATGCACGTCTACAAAACAACATGCGAAAATATGGTTGGAGTCCCTCTGTCACCATTTTCCAATAGTAATATATTCACCTAAAATAAACAGCTTACTTTGGTCTCCTCTCTCCTTTGTTGTTTTGATTACTAGGTAATCCTCCGCTTTCAGGCCTGATCTAGTCACATGGCGGAGCATCATCACTGAAACCCGCTCTCTGCACTCGCATTTCCCACTGTTGTGTATCCGGCATAGCACATACACCACACTAAATTTAACAGATTAATATTAAATAAACCATATACATATTTTTCCATTCGAATGAACAGATCTCCACTGAACTGGGGTATTACACAATGTGACACTGATTAAACACCACACTAAACACTACACGAAAAAGGGGAACTCCAGTTGGGACTCCCTGCATGTTGTAAATTAGTCCGAGACTAGGGCATTCGTCTGGAACCAGCGCTGTATGACTACACCTCACACTTCAGTGAATGTGATTATGGAGATATTAAAAGAGCAAACTTCCCGTGCACAAATGCTGCAGCCTACATAAACGGCGTTCCTCATCTGGGTCTTATATCTGAGGCATCTGTAAAAGAAGTGAAGCTTTTTGACAAAACAGTTCAGCTCACTGTCCGGCTTGAAAACCTTAAAAAAAAAAATGACATTTTTGGTTCAACAATCCACTCCACTCTTCTGGAATGAATTGTTGAACCGAACATGTCAATAATTTAAAGAACTTGCTGTTTCATAATTGAATGGCCCAAGGTCGACAGGCGGGCTTGCCATCTGAAATCTGCATTCTTCA